>NC_091433.1:9691759-9945246 GCF_964237555.1 Oryctolagus cuniculus | reverse complement strand
GAGGCAAATGCAAGCTGGTTGTCGGAGCACTTGAGGGAGCATACAACCCAGCTTCTGAGAGATGATGATTCTGGACTTAGCTTTAGTGATTAAGCTGTTTCTCTACAGAGTAAAGTGGAGAACATTTCCGAAGCCCAGAGAGAGCACCAAAGGGAGTGAAAGGGGACATGGCAATAGGCAGGAATCTTCTTGTAAAGGAATGGGAGATGAGGAAGAAGATAACGGTAGAGACCAGCTGGTGGTGAGTCACATGGCAAGCTAGGTATTGTAGACTATTCAGGCAGTTAGAGAGTTTGGATCACTTGGTTCAGGCTGATTCCATGATCAGAGACAGACTCCCCATCAGTGATGACTGGGAGATGTGTCAGAGCACTGGCCATGGTGATGGAGGGGAGAAAGTAGATTTAGGAGATATTTTTAGGAGGTAACATGGGCAGGACACAATGATTAACAGCAATGTAGAGGGCAAGAAGAAGAAGGGACATGGGTTACCTTGCAGGTTGCAAGTTTGGGGATGGTTATGTTGTATTCTGACAAAAGAAACAAAAATGGAGGAGATGCTTGGCCTATAGGTTAAGATACTAGTTGGGATGCCTCCATCCCAAAGCAGAGTGCCTGGTTTTGAGTCCTGGTTGCCTTCCTACGTCTAGCTTTCTGCTAAGGAAACACCCTTGGGAGCAGCAAGTGATGATCCCTGCCACCACATGGGAGACCTGGAGTGAATTCCCTGGCCTCAGCTCTGGTCCAGGCTTGATTGTTGTGGATATTTGTGGGAGTGAACAGAAGATGAGAGATTCTCTCTCTCTCACTCTCACTCTTGCTCTCCCTCTCGCTCTCTTTCACTCTCTCTGTCACTCTGCCTTTAAAATAAATAAAATACACATAAAAGGTAAATACAAATGAGTAGTGGCAGGGGTAGAGTTGGAAATTTATTTCACTGACAGCTGAAGATCTTGCATGGGTTACTTTGGCTATGTGAATATCTACATGGTGATTCTGACTTTGGAATGACAGTCATAGATCATAACTAAATTTGCATAAAATGATACTCCAAAGGAAGAAGGAAGATAGGAACTAGCACTGATTATGTACTGTAGGCTGGATATCTAACTTACATTATCTCATTGAACCCACAAAACAAAACTTCCAGGTGAATAATATCCACATTTCATAAATGAAGAAACCAGTATTCAAATGGTTAAGTAACTGGACCAGTGTTGAAGGGTCTGTGTGTGGAAAGCTAAACTTCGTATCCATCTCCTTCTTCTGTCTCCTGTACATAGAGGCAGGGTGCACTTTGTCCCCATTCCTTAGATATGTAACCTTTAGAGATTTTCTTAACCACTCTAAAGCTGAATTCTGGCACGTGTCAAAATGGAATAAAAAGAATAGCACCTGTTCTCCCTAACTTGAATAGAGCCTATGATTGAAACTTTGCAAGTGAAAAAGGCTCAGAAAAGCACAAGAAATCATTTATGAGATGAGCCTGGACTTTCCTCTGGAACTTCATTTTTTGAGATAAAGCTTGAATTCTATGAGTTTTCCTGTGAGAAGTTGATTTCCTACTAATGTCTAGTGGTATACTAGACTAATAGTTTTCTAATTAACAATTTAAAAAATATGGGCTTGATTTAATATTTGTGTCCAAATCACTCTAAACACTTTCCAAATGTGATTCTCTAAACTCCTACAAAACACCCACTCCATTGATAAAAGAACTACGTTCATGAGAAACAACACCTACAGAGAGCTTCCAAGATGGTGAAGTAGCGAGGGTGCTTACTGCTATAGTCTAGGCGCAGATAGTTTAAAAAAACTGGAGAGTGCAGTCTCAGGGAAGAGTCAGGGAGCAAAAAGCAGAGGAAACACTATGCAAATTAGAGGGACACAGTGGACCTACGTGGAGGCTGTGGAGGCCCAGAACTCAGGACCCCAGCAACCAAGAGCCTACACACCAGCATTGGAGAGTGAGGTGAGATCAGACTGCTACAGCCCAGAAGGAACTCAGCTTAGAGCCCAGTGGGGCATAGTGTGCCTGCCAAACTAGAGGAGGAAAAAAAAAGGAGAGACATGTTTCTCTCTCTCCAATCACCTTACAACCATGTCCTATAACAAGCTGATAGAGCGGGTGCCATTTCAGACAAATGTAACAGCTGTGCCAGCTTGTGTCTGTGCCCAGCAACCAGCTGAGTGGAGACTCCTGACTCTGGTGAGGAGAACTAACAGGGGCCTGGGAGATCATGACTGTGGGAGGCTTGTATGCTGGGACTATGAAAAAAACTAAGGCTGTGTGGGAGGACTCACAGTGTGGCTGGAACTTCGGGCTGTCACTATGGAGACTCCACCTGCTCAGAGCTTCCTGGTTACCTGTGAGGGACATTGCTGGGGAATCTGAGCTTACGCTGAGGACTGTGCAGATCCCTTGTGTGGTCTTTGGAGTAGAGCAGATGAATATTATACTTCTTGAGGTTAGCATACCTCCTCAAAGGAGACCACTCCATAGTGGTAAAAAGAAATGAAATCCGGTCATTTGCAACAAAACACGTAATCTGGAAAAAATCATACTTAGTGAAACAAGCCAATCCCAAAGGGACAAATACCATATGTTCTCTCTGATTTGTGAGAACTAATAAAGTACTTAAAACAAAATCTGAGCCGGCGCCGTGGCTCAATAGGCTAATCCTCCACCTTGCGGCGCCGGCACACCGGGTTCTAGTCCCGGTTGGGGCGCCGGATTCTGTCCCGGTTGCCCCTCTTCCAGGCCAGCTCTCTGCTATGGCCAGGGAGTGCAGTGGAGGATGGCCCAGGTGCTTGGGCCCTGCACCCCATGGGAGACCAGGAAAAGCACCTGGCTCCTGGCTCCTGCCAGGATCAGCGCGGTGCGCCGGCTGCAGCGGCGGCCATTGGAGGGTGAACCAGCGGCAAAGGAAGACCTTTCTCTCTCTGTCTCTCTCTCTCACTGTCCACTCTGCCTGTCAAAAAAAAAAAAAAAAAAACAAAAAAACAAAATCTGTAGAAGTGAAATTGATACTTTGAGAAGGGATGACTTGAACTCTCCTTGTCTTGATTGTAGAGGGACAGTTTCATTTTTTATTCATTTTTTTCTTCACACTACTTGTTGAACTCTTTACTTAACATAGAGTTAACCATGTGTGTATAAAGTCATTTGAAGATGGATCTCATTAAAAATAAGAGTCGGAATAAGAGAGAAAGGAGGAAGTTTGTAAATGGAAAGCTGTAAATTTCTGCATACATTACTTTGGACTTACTTCTAAGCTTGTCATGAGACCCAAAATTCCATTAAACTGGATGGTAAAAATACCATATTAAGTTTAAAGTGATTATATTAAGGGCTAAAGTGAACATACAGATAGAATTAAGTGCTAAAGTGATCTTATAAATAGGATCAAGTGTCTGGTAATAATAATAAATGGAATTAAAAAGGAAAGAATGTTCCAACATGGGAAACAGTCCACATAGCAGACTCATAGAATGACAATTGCTTTAAGTAAGTAACACTCTGACCTCAGAATCAGCCCTTAAGGCTTCCAGGTCTGGCTGAAAAGCCTATGAGAGCGTTTCAGGCAGGGGAAGCCAAGACACTGTGGCAAAAAATGTTCTACATGAAGGATTTCTGTGAGTGATACCCCAGTGGAAAGAAGTGACTGTCAAAGAAGGATGTACTCTTTTCTAAAGGGAGGAGAGAAATTCCACTTTGCTTATGGCCTTGTCTAACTACTTACAAAATTTGTGGATTCAAACAGCTTCCATAGCCAAGGCAGCTCATGTCATGAACCTTGGATGATCACTGATGCCATACATAAGAGTGTTAATTGTTAAATAAATAACAGGAGTTACTGTGCACTAACTCCCCATGCAGGACCTCTGCCTTCAATGAGTTGTAGTATGAGAGTTAACTGTAAAACTAATTCTCAGGTTTTTTTTTATGTGTGTAAGTATGTGTCAAATTGTTGAAATCTTTACTTAGTATAGAGTTGGTCTTCTGTGTACAAAGTTAATTGAAGATGAATCTTAGTGGAGAATAGGACTAGGAAGAGGAGAGGGAGGGGAAAGAGGGGTAGGAGTGTGGATGAGAGGGTATGTTGGAAAAAGTAACTATATTCCTAAAGTTGTACTTATGAAATCTGCATTCCTTAAAAAATTAATTATTTAATTTACAAAAAAAGGAAAAAAGAAACCACACCTACATCCATTTGCCTCCTGAAAGGTGTCCTGAGACAGACACACTTTAGATTTGTAGATGATATTAGAAGAAACTTTCAGCACCTCAACTGAGCAAAACAGGTTTGGTTCACTCTAAAACGTGAGTCTCTAGGTGTGCACCATGTTCTGTCATCCAGCAAACTCTGGGATCTAGCACAGCCCTGGGTGTTTAGTGCAGATAACATGAGTGTTGATGCAACGTCTCAGCTCTGTGACAATAGGGTGTTATCAGCTCATCACTAAACTCAATCAAATTCTAAAGCTATTGTCTTTACCTTGAAAAGCCCAGCATAGAAACAGAAAGAAAACTGAAAAAACAGTCACAGATAAAAAGCCAGTAGCACTTTTTAAAGGCAAGGGTGCATGTGTATCAGCCTGTATCCTGTTGTTAAGAAAATGAATGGTGTGTTAACAGGAAAGAAATGGCAAGAAAGCAGTTGTGTAATTAGTTAAAAAATCTATTTTCTTTGATGGAATATACTTTTTCTGTTGCACAACTCTGTTGAAATACCTACTGAGGTGATCAAGATAGTGGGGTACAGGGAGTGCAAAACCAGCCTGGGAACTAGAATGTATGTGTATGTATATACTCTTAAGCTCTTAAGCTAATTGGCATTGGATTTTTATACAACTGAAAGATCCCTGTGACTAATAAAATCAGTGTGTGGGGTAGATGAGGAGGAAAAATAAGAGTACATTCATTATAGCTTGAAAAAAATCTTAATCCTAATGACCTAAAACAGCATCTCAATCATTCAAATAATTCACATTGGATAGTTGCAGGTCAGTTATTGAGAGCTGAACCATTCACCAAGTCAAGAGTAATAGAATCCTGCATTAGATAAGTTTTATGTTCCCCCTGGAAGACATGATAAGGGAGAAATCAGTAATCTTGGTTAACAGTAATTTGGCTCCCATGGAGAAAAGGGCTTTGTTTACCAAAGGAAAAATGAGGTCTGGACTGATGGTATGACATGAACTCCATGTCTCTTACACTCTCAGTTTGACATTAAGCGTGCTACTATGAACTTGCCTGTTAGACTATCAGTCTAGTGATAAGCATACCACAGGGATCCATGGTTGTCCTATGGGTCTCCTCATTCACTATCTTTAACCTGAAATTGCATGCTACTCAACTCATGTGACTGAGAACTCAGCTGCCATTATCTATGGCACCTTCTCTGGTAGCTCTTATCCATAGAAGCCATTTTCTAAAGCCATTGCTTTCCAGATCACCAGCCCACCATGGTCAATTCAGTCTTGGGTCTCATCCACTCACTTTTCCAGGCCATTCGCTTCTCTTAATGTATTCCTCATTTCTTTCTTTTTCTCCAGGAGATCTCCACTACCACCTTCATTCAGATATTCATTTCTTTTCACTTGAATGACTATTTTTTTTTCTTTAGGCAGAGAGGCAGAGAGACAAAGATGGAGTAAGTCAGAGAAATAAATAGAAACACAGAGCTCCCATCTGCTGGTTCACTCCCCAATAATTCCCTCCTCCCAATTCCCCCAACAACTGGGACTAGGCCAAGCTGAAGCCAGGAGTCTGATAGAAAACTTAATCACTAGGCCAGATGTTTTGCCCTGAATATTCTCTTTCTGTCTCTGGTACAATTTTCCTTTATCTACCACATCCTTCAGAGCAATCTCCCAAAAGGCCCACAGCTTGATCACAACATTTAAACATCAGTAGGGTAGAAAGACCGAGTTGGTGAGATTGAAACCTGAAATGTCCTGGAAAGTCCTTTTTGAAGAGCTGAAAGCACCCCTCAGACTCCATCCAAAAGGTCTGGTATGAATCCTTGAAGCAGAGCATATTAAACTGACAGGTATTTCAATAGCTGTGCTAATAGCAAGCAACAAAGGGGAGAGGCCAGAACTACTACAATGAGGTAGATGTAAGAAGCCACCTAGATGAATGAGGCAAGAAGAACCCTAAACGGGGATGATTCAAGGCAAGAAAACATAGGGTTCAGTACCAACAGTCATTGTTTGGCAGGTTGGAGTAGATTTTAAGTGAAGAGTCATGGACCTGCCTGCTGGCACTGGGACGTGCCTCTATTGTGTTCGTGTATGTTGTGTTTGGGCATCTGAGTGAACCTATCTATTTATCCACTGAGCAAGTATTGAGTACCTACTTTTTACCAAACACTGTGTATAAGAAATGGGCCATAAGGGCGGTGTTTCGCCTAGTGATTAAGCCCCTGACTGGAATGCCTGCATTCCATATTGGAGTGCCTGGATTCAAGTCTTAGCTCCTCTCTTGATTCCAGCTTCCTGCTAATGTGTACACTGGGAGGAAGCAGGGCTGAGTTCCTGCTTCCTTGGTTTGACCTGACCCAATCCTGGCTGCTGTGGGCATTTGGGAAGTAAATTAGCTGGTGAGAACTGTCTGTATTTCTGCATCTCAAAGGAGCAAAAAAGCAAAAGACTGTACATGGGAGCCTTGGAGGGTGATTACAGTTGTTGTGAGTGGACATGGCAAATGGGAAGAGAACATTTTTGTTTCATGTTTCTCAGCACATCTAGCTGTGCACTATTGGCCCAGTACTTGATCCAAACAGGCTTACTGCACTGAAACCTGATTTATGCCACTGAATTGTGTTCTATGGCCTCACAGGAACTAGAGAAGAAGGGATTAGCATTTTAAGTGAATAAAGAATATGCTCATAGCAAAAAAAAATGACTTTGGGTTTGTCTGACTTTGCTTTGTCTTGCTTATTAACTAGAACCCAAACTCCCTTGATGTGTCTGTGGGTTTTTTCTTTTTTCCCCATCTTAGTTTCATCATTTTTCTTTCTGCAACATTCTCATTAACACATTTTAATGAGTATGAGTGAAAAATCCACATCCCAGGAAGCAGAAAAGCCAAGCAGCCTGTCTATGTGTGTGGAAGAACAGAAGCATAGGGAGGGACGCTATAAGTTTTATATTTTAGGGCCATCCCTGAATCTCCTGGTGCTTGCCAAGTCTTGAGATGACTCCTAATTGCATGGGAAAGATGTAATTGGTGATAAAAGTGGAAACACACAGTGCAGACACAAGCATGCATGGGTATATATATATATGTAGATATGGAATAGATAGAAATGTCAATACAGATATAAATATAATGCCTCTGGTATATCTTCAAGTCTGTGCCCTTCATTTCGTTTTGCTTTGTTCCTCTCTTTTGATATATATCATTTTTTAATTTAGGAATCACAAGAAATTCCTGAAAACTGTTCCGACATCATCCACTCTGAGGTCCTGAACACAGGGAATATGTTTTTAACTTTTTAAAATTTATTTCTTTTTATTTCATTTGAAAAGCAGAGAGACAAACAGAGTTCTTCCATCTGCTGGCTCACTCCCCAAATGCCCACAGCTGTCACAGTGAGGTCAAGCCAAAGCCAGAAGCCCACAGCCCAGTTGGGGTATCCCACATGGGAGACAGGGGCACACTATCACTTGTGTGCATTAGCAGGAAGCTAGATCAGAGGAGATGGGACTTGAACCAAGCATTCGGATATGAGATATGGAAACCTAAATGCTATGCCAAATGTCTGCTCCCACAGGCTTAGGAAATTCTGACTTTGTGTGTTGCAATCTCTCTCAGTAGTTCTAGAAGTCTGTCCAGTG
Organism: Oryctolagus cuniculus; assembly: GCF_964237555.1. Classification (NCBI taxonomy): domain Eukaryota; kingdom Metazoa; phylum Chordata; class Mammalia; order Lagomorpha; family Leporidae; genus Oryctolagus; species Oryctolagus cuniculus. The sequence goes on along the minus strand of NC_091433.1, from coordinate 9,937,398 downwards.
GACAGGTCTGGCCTTCTGAGCCCTTTATCAGGGATATGGGAAGAGGTTGGACACAGCCCACCACCCATCCCTTACCCAAACGCTACCTGTTCTTCCAGAGCTCATGCTCTCAGGTGTCTATGGCCTTATTCTATATCAACAGCAGAGGTGGTAATGACCTGTTCCATGACCTTTTGATCTTCTCAGCAGTCCTCTGAAGTAGTCTTGGATGACCATGGGGTAGGACAGTAGTAGTTTGTAATCTGTTTGAATCTATCATCCTTCCATTTAGTGTCAGTATTCTTGCACTAACTATATTTTAGTATCTTTTCCATGAAAAAGTCACAATTAGGCAGTCCATCCTGAGTTCAATAACTCTTTTTTTTTTTTGACAGGCAGAGTGGATAGTGAGAGAGAGACAGAGAGAAAGGTCTTCCTTTGCCATTGGTTCACCCTCCAATGGCTGCCGTGGCTGGTGCACTGCGGCCAGCGGACCGCGCTGATTTGAAGCCAGGAGCCAGGTGCTTCTCCTGGTCTCCCACATGGGTGCAGGGCCCAAGCACCTGGGCCATCCTCCACTGCACTCCCGGGGCCACAGCAGAGAGCTGGCCTGGAAGAGGGGTAACCTGGACAGAATCCGGCGCCCCGACCAGGACTAGAACCCGGTGTGCTGGCGCCGCAAGGCAGAGGATTAGTCTATTGAGCCGCGGCGCGGGCCTTCAATAACTCTTCTATGGATGTACACAATAATAGCAACACAATTAAAAAATTTGACATATATTTGGCACTTAGAGTTCTTAGTCCTGAAGTCAGCGTCCTGGGCATTGGGCAGCAGCAGCAGCAGGTGTAGAAGGTCCGTTGGTGTACGGGGGGATAGAGTGGTGATTCTGGTGTCTTTGTTGATACAAAATAGAGCTCTGAGCTAGACAGGAAAAAATGTAAAATTTAGGAAATTCTCAGAATACCTGTGAGACACACCTTTAGGACCTGGCAGGATTCTTTTGGGGACACAAAGATGAAAGTTTTGTCTGGTTCTCTTCCTCCCAAACTGGTATGGCCAGAAGAGCAGTTGTTTTAATGGCAATTATCCCTGACAATTGTCTGAACTCCCCCTTCCAGCCATGTGGTGGACAAGATGACCTGGAGGGTTTTTCTGCTGTGCAATATCTACCATGGTTAAATTCAAAAGCAAAACACACATTCGTCAGTGCTTTGCTGAGTCCACAAGAAACTAAGGAGTTTCCTAAAGGCCACAATCCAAACAAAGAAGCCACAAGCTGAAACTAGAGAGGTGAGGCAGAATCTTCCCGGTTGCAATGACATAATCACCTACCTGGAGCTTTGAGGAACGTTGCTCACACAGAGTTACGTGTAGGGAATGCATTTGGGGCTCTTTCAAGAGTGGACATTCTGGACTTGAGATCCCCGCAGAGACAATGGCTCTTGAAGGGTCTATCTGGTCAGTAGAAAGTTAGTCTTAAAAAGTAACATGTGTGCCTGCTGTGACTCTGGGTAGAATTTAATGAATGATAATATTACTCTCCACTGGAATTTGTTAACTTTGGTCCAGGTCTGTTCTCATGCAAACCCAGTCTTTACACAATCCATGGAGTCAAGGAAAATAAAGTGAAGAAATAATTTTTAAAATCTCCTTCCCTCCCTCCCTTCTTTCCTTTCTTTTTTCCCATCTTTCAAAGACAGTGACAGAGAGAGGAGACACACACATAAACACATACACAGAAATCTTGTATCCACTGATTGACTCCTCAAATTCCTGTAAGCCTGGAATGGGCCAGACTGAAACCAGGAGCCAGAATTTCACCCAAATTTCCCACATGGGTAGCAGTAACCCGATCCCTTGGGCCAGGGGTTGCCACCTCTCTGACACATATGAAGCAGGGAGCTGAATCAGAAGCAGAGATGGGACTCCATCCCAGGTACTCTGAGATGGGATGCAGGTGTCCCAAGCTGGGGCTTAACCTGTTGCTTTTCACCACCTGCAACAAAGTAAAGCCACTAGAGCAGTCCTAGTAGTCCTAGGTATCCAGGAAGAGCAAACATAAGTTCTCTTGAGGAGTCAGCATCTTCAACTCAGAGCCTTCAGGATTCCAACAAGTGTTAACTCCAGCCAAATATAAACTCTTAAGGAAAAAAAATGGCAACATAAAGATGGAAGCAGGCCATCATGAGTGGCAGTCAGAGGAAGCAAGACAAACAGGCATTGACTCCTGGTGTCTTTGGATATTGGAATTACAGGTGCAGAAAGTATACTACCCAATACCATGTTTAAAGAAAGAAATGGTGGAATAAAAGGAGCAAGAAAAAAAGAAGCAAGCCATTATGACCCATCATATTTGGAAGAAGAATAAAAAGGAATTTTGGAGCTAAAAGTTGGGGCTGACTCTGTGGTGCAGCAGATAAAGTCGCCTCTTGGGAAGGCCTGCATTCTGTATCAGAGTCCTGGGATTGAGTCCTGCCTCTGCTTCTGATCCCGCTTCCTGCTAATGCACCTGGAAGGCAGCAGGTGTCCCAAGGACTTGGGTACTTGCCACACATGTAGGAGACCCCGATGGAGGCCCTGGCTGCTGGCTGCTGGCTCCTGGCTTCAGCCTGGCCCAGCCCCTGCTGTTGTGAGCATCTGGGAGTGAACAAGCAGGTGGTAGAACTTTTTGTCTCTCTCTGTCTCTCACTCACTCTTTATCTTTCTGCCTTCCTCTACTTCTGTGTGTGTGTGTTAATGGTTTGCAAGTTAAAACAAACTCTGGCTTCTTTAAACAGAAAATGAATTAAGTGAAAGGCAAAGTGGGAAGGTTCACAGAATCTATGTGAGTGCTGAAGAAATATCCTTGGAAAAGGGAAGGGGCCTAAAGGAGGTAAGGACCAGGCACATCTCCTACCAGAGATGTAGTTGGAAAGGAAGCCCACTATAGCGGCTCTGAACTGGACACTCAGCACCATTCCAGTGAATTCTTGAATGAGCCTGTTTGACAAGTAATCTCCATATCTCTTGAGACTCCAAGTCATTGCTTCAAGGTTCAAAGCCCTAGGGCCTGTGGGTATCCACTTGGGCATGTGTAGGTAATGCATTAGTGCTCTTGATACTAAGGAATGGAGAGGGTATGTGGCCTCTTTTGTCAAAACAGGGCTTTGGGGCTGGCCGCTGTGGCCTAGAAGGTAAAGCCATCGCCTGCAGTGCCAGCATCCCACATGGATGCTGGTTCAAGTCCCGGCTGCTCAACTTCAGATCCAGCTCTCTGCTATGGCTTGGGAAAGCAGTGGAAGATGGCCCAAGGACTTGGGCCCCTGCAGCCACGTTAGAGAGCTGGAGGAAGCTCCTGGCTTCAGATTAGCGCCACTCCAGCCATTGCAGCCAATTGGGGAATGAACCAATGGATGAAAGACCTCTCTCTCTGCCTCTCCTTCTCTCTTTATGTAACTCTGACTTTCAAATAAATAAATAAATCTTAAAAAAAACAGGGTGCTGATATTGATGCATTCAAGACAGAGACAATTCTATCACCAATAAAGTGGCTATAGTTGATGGCAGTATGCTATGTTCTTGAAAATGCTATGTGAGTAGATTTCAAGTGTTTTTACCACAAAATGACAGCTATGTGAAGAAACACATATGTAATCAGCTTGTTTTAGCCATTCCACAATGAGTTTGTATTTCAAAATATCGTGTTGTACATGACCAATATATACAATTTTATTTGTCAGTTTAAAATGATAAAATTTAAAAATCAAGTTTCTAATTAAAAAAGAAATAAAACAATATGGAAGATTTTTTTGTCATCAGAGAGCCCCAAACCCAACTCACTTGCACCACCTCTGCTCACATATTAATGCACATCCACACATACGTATACACAGGTATATATTCTCATCATGTAATCTCCTACAGAAAAATGCATATAAACAAATACTATTTGAACAGGCTCTTTTTTGCACTTGTTTTGCCCAACAATATGTACAAATGACTTTCCATGCATAGGGATTTCGATCCTTTGTAGTGAGTCGACGGCTTCCTGACCTTCCCTCCCCACTTAGGAAGTGAGCTCCCTGAAGTCGTGACCATCCATGGCTGCTACTCAGCACTCAACTACATGCATCACACATAGTGGGTCCCAATACCCATATGTGTGTGTAGGCCGTGAGGAAGACCATATTATCCAATGGAGAATGCTGCAATCTATGTAACTTCTGCTGAGGCCAAGTCCTACCTTTCCAAGGGATGAGAATTTCTCAGTTTCAGCTTGGAGGTGTGGAGGTTGAAAATCTCACTGCTTTCCCCGGGTGGCAAGATATGCCTGTTTCTGCAGCAAGTCTCCGTGACTCATTCTCACATTGGTATTAAGAGTAGAGTCCTTGCCCTTGCCTCTGGCTCAAGCAATGGCACAGCTTCATTCTTCTTGCATGTGTTGCATTGCTTCTGGTCCCTTGAAGTTTCATTTCAGGAAGCAAGAAGCCAATACCTAAGATACATGTTTATGTTGGCACAATTTCACAAACACTTGCTCAAAAGCCTATGGAATTGTAGTAGGTGTTGATTCCACAGAAATGAAATCAGCCACAGGTAGCAAATTTTCTGAGCAGCTATTGCATGCAAAGGAAAACATCAAGCATTCAGACCATTCCAGGATAAGATGTGCCTCTGCCCTCTCATAGATTACGATTTTCTGAAAAAGCTATGAGGATGTTGCTAAAAACACTGGAGTAAAATAGCATGAGCGTTATACCAATGGTGCCAAAAGCATGTTGGAGGAATGCTGGGGCAGTAAAAATTCTGAATATTCTTTGCAGATCCAACTAACTTGAAGTATTTTGAAATAATGATACGCATAAGAAGAGATGTGAAGAAGAGATGTCTCTATCTCTGTCCTTCCTTTCGCTTCCCTCCTTCCTCCTTTCTTTTCTTCATTCCTTCCATTTGCTGTCTCCCTCTGTCTCCCCTTATAGCACAGAGAAAGGAAGATTAAATTCTTTTGATTGTTCTAGGAGAGTGGAAGGGGCTGGTGCAGTAGTTAGCTTCAGAGCAAAGGTGGCATTTCTGAAGAGTTGTAATTGATTAACAGGATTCACTAGGTAGACCAGGGATAGTGATAGAACAGGATCTATGAAAGCAAAGAGGGAGCACACTGAAGGTGCTATTTGGGGGAAGTAAGTAAGCTTAATGTTATTGGAGCATGATGATAAACTGCAGATGAAATGGCATACTTCAAAAGCATGCCGCCTTAGAGGAGGAGGGGAATGAGTTATCCCTCCATTCCATTTTGACTGACAAGAAATGCTCATGTAACATTTACCGTGTCCCTGGCAATGGAAGTGTCTTCTACATATTTAATAACTTCAGCCTCATATACTTGACAAGTGCTACTCTAATGTCCATGACAATTCCAGGCTTATGTGTGCATACACTGCACTGCAAACAGGTTGGATGGTTTGATCACACAGCTGGCAGATAGCAGAGGGAGTGCCTTTCAGACTCAACCACTGCCTTGCTATATGCAAACAGATATGTCCTGCTCTAAAGTTGAAAGAAGGCATGGGCATGATTTCACCCCACCCTCAAAAGCTTGCATTCTTTGGAGAGGTGTTGAGTATGAAAAAATTGGCACTAAAATAAGCATTTGTTTTCAATTATTATTATGAGTTTCATAGGAGTGTAAATCAGTGGGTTTTGCAATGGCCTGCAGTTGCAGAGTAGCAGTAGAGTCAGGACAGGTGGGCCTGAGCAGGTAACAGTTATTCTGTGTCCTATGGAGTAAAGAGGGGTTATCCAGGTGAAGAATATGGAGGCTGTAAGAAGTCTGTCCCTAGAGCAGGAATCATGCTATGAGAAGGCCTTGAGACAAGCAGGAGTTAGCCACCTGCAACAGAGCAGCAGAAAGGAGTTTGGCATGACCCAGAGACAGAATTAGGGAAGCATCCCTTTAATCAAAGGCAATGAGGCAGTGAACACCTAATTCAACAGAGCCTCTTTCAGGATTTTGCTTTTTATCCTAAGAGCAATGGGGAAGTCCCTGAGTGATTCTAAGCATAGATTCACATTTTAGAATTCTCACTCTGGCTGCTATTTATATAAGAGTAAATTTGTGCATGAGTGTGCAGTGACTGAGAGTCCCAGTGACTGTCAGAACCACTGAGGAGGCTAATGTAGTGACGATGACAGCTGAGACCAGGGTGGTGGCTGTGGAGGCAGAGAGAGGCACAAACACTTAAAAGATTATTTGAAAGTAGAATCCACAAGACACGCCAACTGATTGCACGTGGGGAAGAAGGGAGCTCGGTTTGCTGTAGATGGCTTCCCAATATCGTGATGTTCTGGAGCAAGGTGTGCTGAACTTCATCCGCAAAAACCCACGGAATAAATATTCTCAACTCTGTAGGCCATATAGTAGTGTCTTGGAACCATCTAACTCTGCTACTGTAGCGTGGAAGCAGTGAACCCATGGGCATGCCTGTGTTCCAATGAGATCATCTTCAAACACAGGAAGTAGATCAGCTTCGGCCCATGGCCCTCTTTGGTTAACTCCTGGTCTGGAGAATGTGAAGGTCCCTGAGCTTGGTTACCAAGTGGTCGCTTGCGTCATTTCAATTCCTCTCCATGACAACAGCAGGCTGGAGTTGTTGTTCTTCTCTTTGTTAGAGGTAATAATCTATATCCTGCACTATTAATGGACTGATTTAGGATCCCACAGCCAGCAAGTGGTGGAGTCAGTGTTTGAGTCCAGACCATTGACCATTTTATTTCCACGCCCATGAACAATCGTCCTGCTACCCCAGGCTTTTTCCTATTCCTTTCTCCCATGAAACTTGCAAACCTCCCCTCCTCGCAAACACACCACCGCCAACAGTGGCAAAACTCTGTTCTGCAGCTTTTATCACCATCACCCAAGGCTACTCCTCCTTTTTTGAATGATTTCTTAAAAGCCAAACAAAAAGGGACCCTGAGTCTCAATGTACCGTTGTGGCTTTTGTTCAGTACAATAGACTTGCTATTGCTTTGTCCAGCTTCTAAGAAGTGCAGCATAGGAGGTTTGTTTTCTAGAAATTGGCCTCGTATTTTTCTCCCTCTCTTTTTTTTGATCCCAACACAATTTTATCTTGGGGATAAACAGTGTTATTTTCATTCCCTAGATTTGAGCCCCACATTGAATATTTTCTATTAAAATTTAAATAAGCCACTTCGGAGACAGATGAAGATGTGAGGCTAAAATGAGCTGATTCACTAGAATTTGTTCCTGAGAATATAACTTATTTGCTCTTATAGCTTATGCAACTGTGTTTCATAATAGAAGTTTTAAGTGGGCCAGTGTTGTGTCACTACAGTCATTTCATCCAACTTCTCTCCGTAGAATAACCAATTGTGCAGGGAAAAATGAGGAGCACAACTCTCTTCTCCCCTGCCCTGTGGAGAACCAATTATTATTCCAGGAAATTGCTAGGAGCTGGCATTTTGCAAAGATACACTGGATTGTTTGCGTGTTCCTCAGTCAGTCCACGTAGCAACAAAACACTTTGCTGCTAGCTGATTGTCCAAATTTCTCACCTCAGTCTGCTTCTCCCTGCCTCTATTATTGATGGCATTTCCTGAATGAAGATGACCCTTCACTCCACCACCCACATGTGGTGGACAGGCAGATGAAGTAACTCTTTGCTGTTTTAAACTAGTGAGAGTTTGAGGTTGTTTGTTACAGAAGCGTAACCTACTCTATTCTGACTTGTAACATATCTAACATTGTGCCAATGCCCTCCTCAATAATTTACATGTGTTTATGCATTAGTATGTTCCTAGAGTCCCTGGCATTTCCAGGGGGAAAATGACTATGTTGTTACTCAATGGAACAACAGAAACCCCTTATTCATAGTTTCCTTATATTTTATTTTTAAATTTTATTTAAGGTATCCAAATTTCATATATTTCCTATATATAGATTCAGGAACACAGTGATACTCTCCACCCTCCTCTCCACTCCCCTACTCCCACAATTCTTCCTCCTCCCTCCTCTGTTTCCATTCTTATTTTCTACAAAAATCTATTTTCAGTTACCTTTATACTCATAAGATTAACCATACACTAAGTAAAGGGTTCAACAAATAGTATGAAGAAAATAAAAACACTGTTCCTCAATAGCCAAGACAAGGACTATTATAAATCATTGCAGCTCAAAGTGTCAGTTTCACTCCTATAGATTACCTTTTAGGTATTCTGTTACCACATATCAGGGAGAACATACAGTATTTGTCTTTTTAGGATTGGTTTATTTCACTAAGTGTAATGTTTTCCAGTTGGATCCATTGTGTTACAATGGATTTACTTTCTGCATTTTCAGTATGGAACATCTATTGACGTCTTGTGGATCATAACTGGACAGCACACCTTGGGTGTCACATGCCCAATGTGCTCCACTGTCCATGGCTTCAGATGGGGCAGTGTGGGCAATGGGCGGAGTGGAGCTTTCATAGTGGGAAAATCACAGATGGAGAGTTTCAAATGCTGACAGCTTCGTATAAGCTTACTTCCACAGAAGAGCCCGAGGTTGTTAGTGGTTCTTCATCAAAGCGTGATTGAGCATGGCTAACATTCAGTGCCCAAAAGAGCTTGGAAGTGGAGCAATAAGATGAGTATTTGTCATTTGGGTGGAATGGTATTCCTACAGCAAAGTCTCAGGGAAAGATAAAATTCCCAGACAAGTAAACAGTTGCAGCAGCAACTCTTGGAAGGTGAGGATCTTGTGACTGAGGCATCCATGGCTGATTTTACTCCGCAGAGTGTCCCTGACTTAACAATTTTTGAGTTAGGATTTTTGGACTCTTTGATGGCACAAACCTGATACGCACTCAGTAGAAACCAAATTCTGAATTCTGAACTTTGATCTTTTCCTGGGCTAATGATATGTGGGACAATCCTCTGTTGCAATACTGGACAGTGGAGGTGAACAGCAGCTCCCCCCAGCAACACTGTCACATGATTGCCATATATAAAACCGGCTCTATGTTAGATGGTTTTGCTTAGCTGTAGGCTAGTCTAAGTGTTTTGAGTATGTTTAAGTTAAATGAAGCTAAGCCATGATGTTTGGTTGGTTACGTCTAGTAAATAAATGGATTTTTGACTTAGGATATTTTCAACTTATGATGGATTTATTGAAACATAATGCTATTAAAATTCAAGGAACAACTTTATCAGTCATAGTAATAGTGGTAAAGTGGTCATGCGATAGGGGACTTATTGCAAAAAAGCTGACTGACCTTGGAGTTGTTCTTAAAGTTGCTGGGTAGCCTGAAGTCTGTCCTTGGTGACAGAGGGGTGGACAGTGAGGCCTTAACACTGCATGCAGAAGCTACAGGAAGGGTTCAGGGCCTTGTACTGGTTTCTGTTACTCAGAATAATTTTCTCAAGACCTTTGTATGTCTGGCTCTTTCTCATCATTGAGATCTCTTCTAAAAATGTCATCTCACCCCATGCAAGTTCAAAGATCTTTCCACTGAGAGTAAAGTCCTAGTTACTTTCTATAACATAATTCTTTTCTACTTACACCCCAGAACTCATCACTACCTGGATTTTCCACGCTGATTAGGTTGTCTTCCTTAGCAAAATATAAGCACCATGAAAGTAGAGACTTTGTCTTGGTTCACCTGGAAGTTCCAGTGCCTAGCACAATATCTGATGCCTAAAAAAACTCAGTACATATTTTAAAATGAACATATGGTCAAGTAAATAATCCAAAGAACAACTGAAACAGGAGCTAATAGACCTCAGTACAATGAAATATGCCTAAAATGGGAAGAATAAAATGCTAAGGTGACAGCAGCCCAACCATAGCAGAAGTTAAAACAGTCAGTCCAAGTGTGTACCATGGACCAGTGCAGTACCATGAGTTGGGGTTGTTGTGTTGCCCATCCCAGAGGGTATCCTTAACACTTGACCTCATTAAGCCAGGGTTTGTGGCATCTACCCTGTGCTTCCAGATTCCACATAACTCTAGCAGAAAACATACAATCCAAGGCTGTGGTGATTTGTGAACTTACCAACTTGATAATTAGCTCACAAATCCTTGGAAGAATTGTGCCTTATTCATGACAATCTCCAGCATATAGAAATGGTATTTGATAACAATTTGTGGATGGATAAATGAATGGATAATTATATGGAAAATCCCTTTACTAACCCAATAAAATTTCTTACTTCTATACCTTCAGTCTAGTCCAGCCTTTGAGTTCAGAATGACAAATATGTTTTATCATCTTTGACATATTGACCATTATTAGTGGCTACTTAAAGGATTGTGAATATAAGGTTATTAAGGCTAGTTCTAGTATCAAGTGGAAATGAGTACCATGATGGACTAGTAATATCTGCACTGGGTAAGGGACAGAGGCGTGGTGAGATTCATGTATTTTCTAGTGCAACTTTGAGGCTACAGAAGCCCCCTCATTAGCAAAGATGGTCTACAACTTGACTCAGTCTTTCCAAGCACCTCTGTGTGATTAGTATTTCAACCCAATGCACAAATAACCCACTCTGCAGGTTTTAAACTCTCCTTCCTGTGTTCTATTCAATGTTAATGAATAGTTAATACTGTAAGCAAAATTCCAGGAGAAGATAGTGACATAGGAAGAAACAGAAGAGGGAAGAGGAGGAGGGAAATAGAGTGTTTAAAAAAGGAGATAGATGTAAGGGAAAGTGAAAAAAAAAAAGGGAAGAACTCTTGGATGTTCGAATATTGGAAATAACAGAAAAAGTTGTAGGAATAGCTCGAGAGAATGGCCAAAGGAAAAAGACTGAATTTAAGTTTTCTCTTGGTTGGCAATTCCAGATGTGAGGCTTTAAAAGAAGCACAGTAACACTTGACCCTTCTGAAACCTGAGAGGTAAATCAGATTTTCACTTGAGATTCATCAGATCAGTAAGTTAATGAGTCGCTGGGCTATTTTTTCTCTTTCTTGCTTCTTTTCTTCCCTACCCTCTCTTTTCTTGTTCTTTCCTCTTATCTCTTCTCTCCATTCCTTTTCCTTTCTCCATATTCTCTCCACCCTCCCTCTTACTACACTCCTTCCTTCCTTCCTTCCTCTCCTACCTCCCTCTTTGCCTCTCTAACTCATTCCATTCAGTCTTTTTTTCTTTCTTTCCTTCTTTATTCTTTTTAGTATATGAAGAACATGGTACTAGTGCTTAAGATAATATAGAAGAATGAGAGGTAAATTTCTTAGCCCCCACAAGATTGTAGTTCATCTGGGAGGACAAAATTGGGTGCAGTGTATAGCAAGGAGATTATGTGCTCTGAGATTCAAGAGGGATGAACTGGGAGCCCTACTGTGCTGCTCTGTAACCCTGACCCCATGAGACTAAGCTCTTCATTTGTATACTAGGATAATAGTTGGGGAGAATGTAGCAGATAATATGTGGGCAGAGATATTAGTAGATAGCAATTCTTATTATCTATTCTTATTATATAATTAAACCGTATGGCTCTTTACTACTACATGGGATGTTTCACTTTATCTCTCTGCAACATGCTTGAATCATCCTCTTTACCTCTGCTGTAACACACCACCTTTTGCCCTTATGTTCTCTTTTTGTGCTTGTGCACATATGTTTGTTATAGTCAGTTTAAGGAGACAATGTTTCATGATAATGTATTAATTAGGCTCCCTCAGGAATAAAATATTATGGTATCCAAATGAAAGTAGTTTACACATTGATAAGATTTTATCATCTAGCATTAAAGAGGTGTCTGAAGGTAAATGGTTACAGGTTAGTTGATGCAGTGGGACAAGTTGTCAGTAGGAGACTGTGTGTTCCCACTGCTGTTCTTTGCCATCTGATGGCATGCACCTGAGAACTGTCCCTCATGGTATCAAGATGGCTGCTCCCATGCAAGTGTTCACATTCTCACACAGGTTTTTCTTTCTTGCCTGTGTCTTTGAATCAGGGAGAAATACCTTTTCTTGAAGCCCCCAGTGATATCCCACTTTGGACCTCATTAGCCAAGATTGTGTCTCATGACCACGCCTAAACCAAGGCTGGGCCAAGGAATTTACCTCTATTGGCTTGGACTGATGAAAACTGAAACTTGGAATCTAGGATGGAGCCATCTTCCTTGAACACATGGAAAAATAAACATTTGAACAAAATCAGGTATTTGCCATGAAGGAGGAAGGAAACAGAATTGGAGGGTTAGTTATGGATCCAAGAATGTAGGCATAATTCATATTTGTGTTTCAAGCTCCCAGCCACCTGCCACCCACTTACTAGTTGTGACAAGAAAACTCCACTCTTTTTCATACTTCCAACTGCCAATTCAGTGTCTCTTCTTGGATGTGTGCCGAAAATTTTGACTCAAGATGCCTGAGATTTATTTTAGTCTCTCTTCTTTAAAATCTGCTCCTGTACTGGTGTTTCCATTTTCAGTAGATGGTTGCCACCATTTCTCCCACTTACTAAAAATTCAGTTTCTCATTTACAACATTAAGTCAGTCCCCAGAGTTTGTTAATTATCCCTTGACTTGGTGCCCTCCTCTGCATTTCACTACTGCTGCCAAGACTTTGGCTCTTATGCTTTCTTGCCCAGACACTACATTTAGTCTTCCTGCCTCCAGATACTCACTCCCTTTTCCACTTCATCTTCCTTAATGTATCCAACATAAAATCAGTCTTGCATGCATATCTAGCAGATTCTCTCCCCAACCTGTAACTCTTGAGATACTTTCTTGTTATGGGTTGAATTATATCCCTAAAAAGACATGTTGAGTACTAACGCTCAGTACCTGAGAATGTGACCTTACTTGGAGCTAGGTTCTTTATGGAGATAATCAAGTTAGAAATATATATTTAGGACGAACACTAGTCCAATGGGCAACATACCTACACAGAAGGAGAATAAGACTCCAGATTTGCATAGAGATGCCTGAGAAAAAGCATGTAGAGATTGGGATGTTTTCCAGCAGACAGCTGGAATCTAGGAGAGAGGCAAGTCAGCTTCTTCTTCATTGTCCTCAAAGGGAAGCAACACTGCTGATACCCTGATCTTGGACTTCCAGACTACAGAACAGTGAGACCAGTTTTTGTCATTTAAGCCCTCCAGGCTGTGGTCTGTTGTACTGGCAAACAAGTACACTTCTCGTGCCTACCAGGTAAAAATGCATGTCTTTCATTATGATGGACAAGTTGATCCAAGATCTGGCTCTGGCCCACTTTCTAGCGTCTCTCTCCATGATGTTCTCTAGGTAAATCTTACATAGGCTCTAGAATCTTCTCATGTTCTCGGTATATGATTTTCAGTGTTGCACATATTGCTTTATTCCTTTATTTATTTTTGCCACATCACATTCATCCTTTGAGAGTCAGCTCAGCTGTCATTGTTTGGAGAGGCCCGCCAGCCATCTCTCCTCAGAGGGAGTTTCTTCTTCTTCCTCTCTCCTCTAGCATCTTGTGAAAGTCTCCACTAAAGAACGTATTCCATCGGGCTGTATTTGTTTCTCTTTTCTGGCTGTGTCTTTTTGTCTAGGTTCAACAGGTGGAGATTACTTCTTACTTCTTTCCCTATGGTGTCAAGCACAGGGAAATAACTTAGGAGATACATAGTCTTTACTGGTACTAAGTAACTGCTACTAAGTAACAGTAAATGGATGTTATTAAGAAATTGAGGAGTTGAGTATGGACCAGTGGAAAACGGGTTGAGTATGAGGAGCTGAGTGTGGACTAGGAGTGGTAAGAATTTGGTTCTTGTGTTTACTCTGCTGCTAACTTGTTGGATGATTTTGGGCAAGCTGTTTCACACCTTTGGGCTTCTGCTTTCCCATCTGCAAAGAGAGGATGTAACTAAGTCTCTAAGGATACCTTCCTACTCCTGTGGAACTCATCTCCCATAGACATTATTCTGTGGTATTCTCAAAGGAACCTAAACCAGACTTTAAAGTATTGAACAGAATAATTTAAAGCAGATTTAGGTCAAAAGAAGGGCAAGGCCTCCTCACCAAAGGACCATATGTCCCCATGAAAGTAACCACTTCTTCTGATTTCAGTGAAGTTGACTGTAACCAAAATGCACAAGGGTTTTATATATATATATATATATATGTATATATGTATGTATGTATATATATATATATATATATATGGTTGGGGTTATAGTTACAGACAGAGTTTAAGTTGGGTGGTCATTAAGAACATTGGTGGTTGGCCGGCGCCGTGGCTCAATAGTCTAATCCTCCGCCTGTGGCGCCAGCACACCAGGTTCTAGTCCCGGTCGGGGCACCGGATTCTGTCCCGGTTGCCCCTCTTCCAGGCCAGCTCTCTGCTGTGGCCAGGGAGTGCAGTGGAGGATGGCCCAAGTGCTTGGGCCCTACACCCCATGGGAGACCAGGATAAGTACCTGGCTCCTGCCATCCTATCAGCGCGTTGCGCCGGCTGCAGCGCGCCGGCCGCGGCGGCCATTGGAGGGTGAACCAACGGTAAAGGAAGACCTTTCTCTCTGTCTCTCTCTCTCACTGTCCACTCTGCCTGTCAAAAAAAAAAAAAAAAAAAAAAAAAAAGAACATTGGCGGAGCTGTTTATGACCACTCCTGCTTCTTCTGGTGTGGGCTTCAGGGGCAGTTAGCAGGAGACTGGAGACTGCATGAGGAAATGGAGCTACTTCCAACAAGGTACCTGTAAAACCTGAATGGGAAAGAGCCCTAGTGTAGAAGGCAGTGCTTAGTCGGCACTGCGGCTCAACAGGCTAATCCTCCGCCTTGCAGCACCGGCACACCGGGTTCTAGTCCTGGTCGGGGTGCCGGATTCTGTCCCGGTTGCCCCTCTTCCAGGCCAGCACTCTGCTGTGGCCAGGGAGTGAAGTGGAGGATGGCCCAAGTGCTTGGGCCCTGCACCCCATGGGAGACCAGGAGAAGCACCTGGCTCCTGCCATCGGATCAGCACGGTGCTGGCAGCCATTGGAGGGTGAAGGAAGACCTTTCTCTCTCGCTGTCCACTCTGCCTGTCCACAAAAAAAAAAAAAAAAAAAAAAAAAAAAAAAAAAGAAGGCAGTGCTTTCCACTATACCATGCCCCTCCTCCTCCTCTCTCAGCACTACTTGTAATCTCTGCCCAGAGTAATAAAGGCTCACTTGGTAAGACAGAGCGTCTCCATTTTGGGGCCATCTGAGCTCTGTCCAGTGAAGGGACAGGTTTGGACTGCTTTATGATCTTGATTTTGTGATAGAAGAAGACAAGAATCTTCATTTCTGCTGTAGTGCCAGAGTGTGTTGGTGACTGATACATTTTCACGTGGGAAGTTCTTGGCTGGTTTTGCCCCTGCTGAAAGCTCCCTTCCCTTCAACATTAGCCCTTGAGAGATTTGTATCTTGACAGCCTGGAGCAGTCAAAGAAATTGTTCCCATGCTCTATGAATTAACTAAGCATGTCTCTCTATGTGTATATATCATACATACACTTTTTTCCTGGTGAGATGTTTAATATAATGTTTAGGTCGTAAGTTCCTAGCTTATACAATTCAATGGGTCTCTGTGATTCTTAGAGGCCCTGCTGTATAATGTGTATAATAGTGCCTTATTACCTCTTGCATTTCATTCTAATAAAGCCCATCCATATATCTCATTCAAAGACCTCTACTCAATGATGTTACTTCTGGTTTGAAACCTGCAGCTTGTTTAAATAAAGTTGTAACTTTTAGTTTTGAAAAAGAACATTTACTTAAATGTCTTTAGTGGGGAGAAAACTCTGAAACTGCATTGTCATAGGTCTGGTCGTGAAAGCCTCAGGTTATTCACATGTTCTGGTTTGAATAATAATTCTAGTGACATTTCTTTCTAAAATATATTGTAACTTTTTCCTTTTATTTGAAATTTCATTTTTTACAATAACCAAGGAAGTCAAAGAGTATTGACACTCAGGGAGAAAGCATGATGGTTCCAATGTCACCAAATAACAAGAAGCAATTTAGTGTCCAACCCAGTACCTGCATCTTCTGACTCCATGGCTAGTGCTCTTTCCACTACAGAAGTGATTGCATTTGCCATCCCTTGGAGCTATTTAGCATTGTATCTTAACATCAAATCAACACCATGTATCAAGTGCCTCCTCTAAGTCAGGCTCTGATAAATGCTTGATAACTCTCAATCCCTCCCCTGAAGAAATTCACAACTGAGTAGTCAAGATAAAATCCCTGCAGAAACAGTCCCAATAGACAGCAGAACATGCATAGCTTAGGGGTTAGAAAGTGCTCATTGTCTAGCTAAAGAATTTATATTATTTATTGGTAGGCTTTGGAGAGCCACTGGAAATCTTTGTTGGATGTCTTATGTTCACAGATCTTTTCAAAAATGGAAACAGTGAAAGGATTTGCAACCTCTCCCCCACCGCAAGGACAAATAGAGGAGGACAAGTAAGATACAATAACCTGATCAAGTACCAGCGGGTGAGAGGGCAGAACTGGGACCTCCAACCAGGTCACAGGCATCCTCCACCTTGGCCATTCCCGTTTCTATTGTGCAGACAAGTGAAAGCTGATTGGGCAGGCAGATAGGAGCTGGTGCTCCACAGGGTCTGCCCTGGATTTTTCCTCCTTTCTCTCTGGGCCATTGCATACAAATCTGTTGGTTCCTAGGGCTGCAGTTTTACTCATGATGCTTTTCTGCCCACCCTTTGGCAGTGGACTTAACTGTGTGACCTGCTTTGGTCAATGAGTTGTTAGTGGACCTAATTCAACTGTTGTCTTCAAACAGCATAGAACTCTATCTGGGCATTGCTCTTTTGTGTCTCTGTCATAGCCATGTAACATATCCCAACTGACTCAGAGTGGGATGGCACTATTTGCATGCACAAAGAGTGGATATGGTGGGATAACTGGGGCCATAATTATAATATTAATTATAAATTACCAGCTTCCATACATCCTTATGCCAACCCTAAGTAATTCACTATGCTGTGTTTTTGCAGTGTCTACCTATATCCCATTCATGTGTTCTAGAATTATCACATGTGGATTGACAAGGCTTTGGATTCTGGTGGTAGCCCTCATTTAAGAGAAGCCCAAGAACACTTTCAAATTCTAATGGTACTCTCCTCTGGGAACTTAAAGCATGCAAAAATTGGATTTTGATTAATATACTGTCTTTTTATATAGTTTTATTTGGATGTCTCCTTCAATCAAATGTGTAGCAGACAGGAATTGTAAGAAAGAGTAAGAGAAAATGTGTAGGAGCCCCAAGTAGCCAAGGATGTCTATAGTGGACATCCTTTAAGCCTTTAAGCCTCTCCAATGTTGTCCCGTAAGAACTCCAGGTAGGGGTCTACCTTGTGGTACAGTGAGTTAATCTTCATCTTGTGATGTCAGCATGTTTCCCGTCAGGCTTCCTGCTAATGCTAGTGGGAAGGCAGCATATAGTGGCCAAAGTGCTTGGATCCCTGACTTCCATGTGGAAGACCTGGATGGAGTTTCTGACTCATAGCCTTGGCCATTTGAGGAGTAAACCAGCAGATGAAAGATTCTCTCTCTCTCTCTCTCTCTCTCTCTCTCTCTCTCTCTCCCCTCCCTCCTTTCTGATTCTCTGCCTTTCAAATAAATAAATAAATCTTTAAATGAGAAGAACTTCAGGTAAAGCCGTATTTAAAGCAAGAAGAACCGAATGTATAAGAACAGTAGATAGAGTTGCAATTGTGGGTAGATGTAAATTTGGTGTGACATTGAACTTGAATTTGTAGACAACCAGAGGACTGTGTCATTGTCAAAAATAGTAATAATGTGTAACAATCTCCTTTAAGGGACATCTATTTTATGTCTTTCAAGTATGTGCTCTAACTTCCGCTTAATGATGAGAAAATTGAAACTCAGAAAAGGGAAGTGATTTGCACAAGACAAAGTGGTTAGTGAGCAAAAGAAAGAGAATCCAAATCCAGGCCTGCTTAACCCAGAACCCAGTGCTTTCCTGCTCAGTGATCTCCAACCTGTGTTAGTACTCTCGTCATTTCCAGTTATAAAATTGCTTCTCCATGTAGGACATACCCTTTCTCATGGGGCTGTGCCACCAAGTAGGGATTCTCATGGGAAGGCAGTTATAGAGAAGGATCATCCTTGGAGAACCTACCTGTAATCCCATGGGCAGACAAGTGCACCTGGTTCCTCAGGTCCTGCTGTCTACGTGCTCCACATGTCCTGGCAAGCCATAACATTGGCTGGGGGAGTTACAGGCACTTGCAAAGGAGGAAAGAGAAGGAATTCTAGTTCTGGCTCTGTTGAGTGAATCCAGGCAAGTCACAGACTTATCTGGGTTTGAGTTTCTTCACCTTTCAAATGTGAGAGATGGGCCATATACAGTTCAGCAAGGAGCGATTTAGCACCCATTAGTGATAGTGAATGAACCAAAGAGGAAGGACATGGAGACGGTTCATTCTCTGCCTCCAAGAAACATGTGGTTCACAGGGGACAAGGATACATAGGCTGACACCACTCACTCTGTGGTGAGAGCTTTGGCATGGGCATAGCCATGCTGCGGAGTACCAAGGAAGAGAGGCTACAAAGAATGCTGGGAAGTAGACCTTACACTGGGGAGTGAGCAGTTAGTGGAGGTCTCGAGAATGAGTGGAGCATTAAATAGTGGTGAGGGTCTCATGCTTCCCAAGTGTCCCCAGAGTCTGTCAGAGTGCCCAGGGACTCACAAGTCTGAATACTTGAACGGCCACTTCGATCTCAGACGTGGTTTAGTCGATTGTTCAGAGGCTCAGTAGAGCAGCAGGAGAAGCAGTTCATTGTGTTTTATATTTTATTATCTGGCCAAGAGTTCTGACATACATGGAAACATATCATTTATTTTTGTTTTTTCTTTTGAATTTAAAGGTAATGTTCAGGGCTGGCACTGTGGCAAAGAGGGTTAAGCCACTGCCTGCAGCATTAGCATCCCATATGGGTACCAGTTCTGGCCCTGACTATCTTATTCCAATCCAGCTCACTGATAATGAGCTGGGAAAAGCAACAGAAAAGCCCAAGCACTTGGACTCCTGCACTCAAGTGGGAGGCCACAACTTTGTGCGGTGAATATTGCTCTCTCCATTTTATGGAAGAGATTTAGAACGTTGCTAAATCTTCTCTTCTGGGGACTCAGGCTTGCTCAACTCAGCCAAGTCCTGGAGAGCCTTCAGGGATGTCAGGATATAGATCCAGAGATTTTTGCCCAGGACTCAAAATGAGAACTCTAAATGCTGTAGGATTTCTTCAAGAGGTTAAAGGGCTTCCAATGATGTGTCTTTAGGATGTACAGTGTATCATGCAGATAGGAGTTGGCCAGTCTCAGCCAGCCGTTGGCTGCTGTGCCTGTTAAGGTCACTGGGTTTACCTCTCTGACATTATTGGCTACCCCATGTTTCAGTGGGTGCTCTGGTGCACCACCCCTGTTGAGCTCCCAGCCAGCAGCTCACATGAACTGCAGCCCTGTAAGGTTTTTAAGCCAAGATATCCCAATAGCCAACTGATTACAAGCACATGAGAAGCCCTGTGGAAGAGCCCACCAGCTAAGCCCAGTCACCCATAGGATTGTGAGAAACACTAATAGATTTTGTTGTTTTGATTTTTATTTTGGACGTGTCTTGTTGCACAGCCAGAGATAATCGTAGTTGTACACTGAGTTGGGGTGAACTTCATGCCTAAAGTAATCTTCCCAGGAGCTTTTTATCTTGCTAGTAAATGGGCTTGGGGTTTTAAAATTTATATTGTTATGTGGGAAA
Source organism: Oryctolagus cuniculus (assembly GCF_964237555.1). Lineage (NCBI taxonomy): Eukaryota > Metazoa > Chordata > Mammalia > Lagomorpha > Leporidae > Oryctolagus > Oryctolagus cuniculus. The sequence goes on along the minus strand of NC_091433.1, from coordinate 9,917,701 downwards.
GGTTGTTTTTGACTATTAGCTAGTCACCTCCATTAAATATTGGCAGTGAGGATTTATTCTGCATCTATATTGGCAACAGGCTCTATGTAGACAGACATTTCAATAGATTAAGGCTTGGCAAAACCTTTATTGTATTTAAAAAGTGGAAAACATGGTGTCCAGAGCCAAAGCACTTGTAAAGGTTCCTGGAAAACCATGAAAAAAATATTTAGAAATATCAAGAATAGATTAGGCCATTTACTAATGTGCAAAGCAGTGTTTTGCCAAGCAAGTCATATGAGCCCTTTATAATTTCCTTGAATGATAATATTCTGGTCCAATAGACTGCAAGGACATAGACTGGCATTCCTGAACTAATTTGTACTTGCTCATGACATATTATTCTTTTAAACAGTCATGGATTATGTAGCTTAATATCTTAATTAACACTTGCATGGATATTTTTGTTGACATTCTGTGATTTTTTTGTGCTTTTTCAGGTTTGGATAATGTTATGTTGACTTCTTGAAGAAATTTACAAGTTCAAGTGTTAATGATCTGAAATATTTTAAACAGTATTGGAATTACTTGTCTTCAAAGGCTTGATAGAATTCTCTTGTGAAAGCCTGTTGGTATAGATCTCTGTGTTAGTGTGTGTGTGTGTGTGTGTGTGTGTGCGTGTGTGTTGGGAATAGCGGGCTTTAAACAGAAACAGAGTCAGTGATGATTTCTAGAATTCTGGCTTGCGTACTTGTTTGGATAATGGTGCTGTTACCTGAAATAGTGAGTTCTGAAAGAAAGGGGTGGTTGGAGGGACATCTGATGGAGTTTTAAAAAAGGATTTATGTATTTATTATGAAAGGTCAGGTGATAGAGAGGGAGAGACACAGAAAGATCTTCCATCTCCTGGTTCACACCCCAAATGGCCGCAATGTCCGAGGGCTGGGCCAGGCAGAACCCAGAAGCCCTGAGGATCTGTCTGGGTCTCCCATGTGCATGGCAGGGGCCCAAGCACTTGAATCATCTTCCACTGCTTTCCCAAGTGCATTAGCAGGAGCTGGATGAGGGGATGGCTTAATCCATTGTGTTAAATGCTTGTCCTGTGGATTTGACTCTAGATTAGTGTAGAGTTCCCAACTTCAGTGGAAGAGGAGCCTGTAGGTGGTATTGAACCTATTGGGGGCTGATGACAAGGGAACTTGTATGAAAGCTGTGTTTAAATACAGAATTAGTTTCCTAGGGCTGCCATAACAGAAGTGCCACACACCGATGCCTCAAACAACAGAACTTTATTGTCTCACAATTCTGGAGGCTGGAAGACCAAAATCAACATGTTAGCAGGGTGGTTTCTTCTGCTTCTGGACTCTCCTACCTTCACTTCCTCGGCTTGTGACAACATAGCTGTACTGCTTACTCTTCACGTAGAGGTTGCCCTATGTCTGTCTCCAAATTTCAGATTTTTATAGGGACATTAGTTATATTGGATTAGATCCCACTCTAATAACTTCATTTTAGCTTGGTTATCTGTAAAATTCCAAATGAGCCCACATTAGAGGGAACTGGGTTTTAGGATTTCAACATATGAATTTTAGTAGGGACACAATTCAACACTGTCAGTATCAATATCAATATCAGACATGTTGTTCTAACTCAGATTTTATGTTTTGGAGTAGTTTGTGGGGTGGGGATAATGAAGATTATTTGGGAAAATCTACCCCACCCCAAGCCACTTCTTTGTACTGCTACTGATTTTCTGCCTAATGTCGAGGTGACTTCCAGATACTCAAGAGTTAAGTGAATAAGCCAGTCATAGAGAACATGTATTGTAGGAGTCTATGTGCATGAGATATCTGGAACAGGCAAATCCACAGGGATCAACTGCTACTTGCTCACAACTGGGGCTATAGCTGGGATATGGATCTTTGTTCATGGGCATTGGATTCATTTTGGGGGAGTTCTAAAATGCTCTAAAATTAGCTTGCAGTGATAGATACACAGCTTTGTGAATATACTCAGAATACTGAATTCTAACTTTATCTGTGTGAGTGATACGCTATGTGAATTACATCTCAGTAAAATTGTTGGGAAAAAAAAAACAAACACAGTTTGTTAGCATCTGGACATAGAGTGTTTGCCAAAGCTAATCATATGTCTGCTCCAGGCCTGATATTCCAGGACCCCTGACATTCTTCATCTTGCTGGATCTCAGATTAATCTTATATAAAATGAGGAGATTGGAGTCTACTTAACAGACAGTGCCCTCTAAAAGCATCCCCTGAGATTCTGATTTTCCAGATCAGTCTGGTTTTAGAGCATGGGTTTTGGGAGCAATAGGTTTGACTTTGAATCCTGTTCTTTCCACCTTGCAGCTCTGCAACTTCAGGCCAAAGATCATACCTCTCTGAGGCTTAATCTCCAAATCTAGATATGAAATGGGACTAATAACACTACTTTCCTCATAGGGCACTTGGGAGGATTTAATGTGATAATATTCAAAAGACTGTAGCACACGGTAAATCAGTAAAAGACAGTACTGATATTATTATTAGCATTAGTTTCCTAGAGTCAAGACTAATTACTTCACTTTGCCAGGATGGGCAATGTGATCCTTTTTCAACAGGACACAGACCCACTGAGTTGTTCTTTCGCATTTGATGTTCTATCATTCACCATCCCTATGCAATTTCTAATTTTTAAATAATTCAACACAGCAGCATCTGTGTTATTTTAGAATATATTTTTCCTCACATTCCTCCTCCTGCAGTCTGATATGATCTTTGTACTCTCACGTAATCAGTTTGCCTCTGTTTCCACGAGGCACCAAGTGCCATGCAGACTGTGACAAACTTAGGAATGTTATTAACAATCCTGATGTATGCAAATATCATTAGTCGATATTTATCAAGGGCCTACCTTGTTCAAAACAATATAATGAACACAAAAGAAATGCAAAGATGAGCAGTAGCAGGACATGGCTTGCAGGAATCCTATGCTACACATGTGTCCATTGAGTGATGGTACACACATGTGTCCATTGAGTGATGCATCGGATAATCTCTGAGCTTACTAGGGGGAATGACAGCTACGTAGTGGTTCAGCATCACGCTGAACCTAATAAACTGAGGACTGAGGGCACATGCAGAAGGGAGTGACTGACTCAAGGCGCAGAGGACCAGGATGCCAGCCAGAGAAGTGAAAGAGGACATCCCCAGTGAAAATAAGAGAACACATTGACTCTCTCAGCATGCAGGGAGCAGGACAAGCCCTTTCTTGCCCTGAAATCTGATTCAGAGACCAGCGCAGTCTTGATGTCTAGGTTGAGATGCTTCTGGAATAAGGGAATAAGGAGCTAAGGAGGATGGGCAGAGGGAGGGGAGCTGAAGTTATAGTATAAAAGGCCTTACGCTAAGAAAAGACAAAAAAATTCTTCCAGGGAAGTGACAGGCCTAGGATTATGGATAAGAGTGTGTGTGAACATGTGCATTCAGTGAATATCATACACAGGTTGCTTTTTTCCTGCATGTTATTTGATGTTCTCAGCCCATTATTTTGTATGCATTTATCAGGACTTTTTTCCCAATAGGTGAAGTATTTGAGCAACAAGACAGCCTGTGGTTTCAACATCAAGCCCACTGGTGACTCATTTGTCTTTCAGCAAATGAGCTTTTCATTGTCAGTAATGTTAATTATATCTATCAGTCACTCTAAAATGACCTGTATTTTTCTTGCCTTATAACATTCTCTCTGCATGGACTCACATTTGGGAAGCTGGAGACCAGTGATGTCAGCCTTGAGTTCTCAACATGTGGCAATCAGGGATCTGGAAGGTTGGACTTTCAGGCTTGCTTGGTGCTCTGCCTCTGGCCTTACATGCCCAAACTGAATTCGTGAGACATTCTCTGCTAATAGGATGTAGAAAAGCAGGTTTTATATTTGACAAGCAATTCATTTCAAAGGTTTGGGGCAAGGTTTGCAGAAGAGAGTGGGTAGGAGTGAACTCTCATGAAGAAATCTTTGAATAAGTGTGTATCTTGGGTTCAAAGACACAGGCTTGAAGTCTATATCTGCATTTACTTGTTGTGTAATGTTCAGCAAATCACTTTCCTGTTTTGAGTTCCCTCTTTCTCTTTCTCTTGAAAATGAGGATGGAAACATTCACCCTGCATGGTTGCCACATGAATTAGATTAGGTTGTAGATACAAAGTCTGTGGTCCATATTCTCACTAGACTGGCCTCTCCCTTAAAGTTTCCAGGAGAAACAACAGCTATGGTGGAGTTTCATCTTCTTCAGGCTTTAAGAAGCCAATGTGTAAGGGGAAAATAGGATAAAAACTACTCTTGGAAAATCTCTTTAATCAAGGGACATAAAAAGCAGTAAGTTTTTTTATGCACACAGAAAATGCTACTTTTGATTAGTGACCGAAGTAAGCAAAAATAAGTGGACAAAACACACATGTATATTTACACCAGAATCATATTCATCATGGAACTTGGTCACTCTATTAGATGTACCTGGGAACCAAGAGGCACTGAGAGACAGAAACAGGAAAGTCATGTCCAGGACCAACTTCATGGATGTGCCACCCATGCAGTGACCAGGGGACTCACATTCACAAAGGACTCAGGCTTAGTTCAAAGATCTGCTGTCATCATCATGGGATTCTTAATAATTTTTGAATAAGAGTTCTTTTTTAAAAAAGATTTATTTATTTGAAGGACAGAGTTACAGAGAGGCAGAGGCAGAGAGAGAGAGGGAAGTCTCCCATCTGCTGGTTCACTCTCCACATAACTGCAATAGACAGAGCTGCACAGATCCGAAGCCAGGTCTCCCACAAGAGTGCAGGGGCATAAGGTCTTGGGCCTTCTTCTAGTACTCTTTTAGGACATAACAGAGAGCTGGATCAGAAATGGAGCAGCTGGGAATCAAACCAGAACCCCTATGGGATGTGGGTACTGCAGGCGGTGGCTTTACCAGCTACACCACTGCGCTGGCCCCAGGGATCTCTTAATTCTACTTTTCAACGGGTCTTACAAATTACATAGTCATCTCCCATCTTAGCTTTACATTATTATTTCTCTGTACTCCTCACCTCCACTTGGAATAATTGAATTTGCATAAACTAGAAGCTTATATTTGTAGCTGTGGCAGACTAACCGTGGTACACAGAGCCCTAGTGCATGTTCAAGTGCACCCTGAGAGATTGGTATCATTGTCTCAATGGGGTGGATGTATAATTTCCTCAAGGTCGCATGATTAGAATGGATTCAGACCAGGACTGCAAGGCCTTATCTCTTCTTTCTATTATTCCATGACGAATGTGAGAGAAAAAAAAAAATAAAGGTAATTCCAGTTCATAAGTAACATGTGGAGAAGCACACGCTCACTAGGAGGATATTTGAAATAAGCTGGCAGGGAAGGACATGCTGGACCTGCCAATGAGAAATTTATTTATGGTAAGTGTCCCTGGAGGTGCGCTTGCTCCTGATGTAGAGGGGCAGGGCTTGTCCCCGTGGCACCTCTCGTCTTCAGCACATAGAAGACGCTCAACAAGTACGTGTTGAATGAATGATGGTCCTGCCAGGATCTTTTCCACTCTGCATGCATATGGCCTCCCTTCTTGCAGATTCATACCTTCATACCTTCTCTTCTTCCAGAGCCTGTCTGACGTAAGAGTGTTCTTTGGCAGACTTGAGGCAGAAAGCCCCCCTCCAAGTTATAACTAATGAACAAATAAGTTCAGTGATGACTGTGTTTTATAAGACTTTGCTGGTTCACTGTGTATTTTAATGCTGAGGAACATCTGGTTACTGTTTGGATTCTCCATATTCTGGGAGTGCATGGAAAAGGGTCTTAGGAGAAGGAATTCCTCTTCCAGGTTGCTATTTCTAACCCAAGTTAGCAGAGTTTCTTTTACCATGTCTGAGAATTGACACACTCTCCTGGTGCCATCATCCACTCATCTCTTACTCTGCCCCCATGTCACAAGGAAGGGACTATTGATTCTCCTCTTAAATTGCTCAACCCCATCCATCCCTTCTCTTAATAATCCATCACTCCTCCTCCAGCTCAGAACTTCCATTTCTTCTCTCTTCTCCCCACCATCTTCTAATGTGATGCACACAGAAGCCAGAGGGGTCTTTCCAATGTAGCAAGGCCATGGTTTCTCTCTGCCTCCAAGTTTCTCTCTGCCTGCAGCCTAAGTCCATGCCTGCTGACACAGAATCAGAGGGAGCCCTTGCCATCTCATTCCCAACTATCTTTCTAGTGAGTTCCTCTGCATACACCCTCTCTCATGGCCTCACCAAATTTGCAGTCTTCTCCACTGACAGCCCAGCTCTGATACAGAGTTTAGTTTGCAGATGAGATTAGCACCCAGAAGAGGAAAGGTGGAAGGAGCAGTCAAACTACAGTGATGCAGGACCAGTGGTGGCCTCTGTCGTCCCCAGTGGGAGCTCTGGAGCAAAAATGCTGGCAGAGGTTTCCCTATTGGACTCAAATGGCTGCGCCCTCCTTTGGCTGTCTTAATGAGCCATGGAGAAAAGGCGGCCCTGAAGCAGTGTGGTCTTGCCTCTCTGCAGCTGTAGTCACCACCAAGGAGCTGACATCTGGGGGTGTTTGCCCTGCTGCGCTTGCAGAAGTTGGCAGAGTAGATTCTTCCCTGCCAGACGGAGGATCCAGGAAGCACATCTCCATGTCTAGACTTCTTTCTCTCCCTTGGTTTCCTCCTTTTACACTGCTTCCTGTGTCTGTTCTTGCCTTTTCTTTTGTTTGAAGTGCCCTTTGCCTGCCCCCTTTCTCTCTTTGATCTGAATGCTTTTGGTGTTCCTTTAAGGCTGATGTCAAATACTAAGTCTTCTCCATACCCTCCAGGCACAGTTAGTGGCAAGTTTTTGCATTCAGTCAATGCACGTTGCTTGCATGCACCTGCATGCTGAACCTGAGTAAGACACTGCTCTGCCTTCGTGGTCTGCTAATATTGTGGCCCCTTTTGTCTGCCTGACAGTACTTATACTTTCCTTTATTGTAGCATCTACCACATTGCCTGTCTGTATATTTGCTTATCATTTATTTATTCATTCAGTGGGTATTAATCAAGCCCTGGCCATCTATGTGATCAGTATTCCACTAAGCCCTGAGCATCCCGTGAGTAGTCATCCTTGCTGAAGGGTAAGTATCAATCCATGGATCACACAAAATCTGCATAATTTTAACCTCAACAAAGAGGATGAAGAAGTTCACAGAGCTATGAGATTTAACAATAGGATATCTGACTGTCAGAGAAGTCAGGGGAAGAAGGTAGTAAAAGTTATGGTTACAAGGTAATTTGGTGATGGGAGAGAGAAGACTCCAAGGCAGAGGTTATAGAATATGCATGGACCCAGTGGCAGGAGAGAGAAAGGAGTATTTGAAGATGGGAAACAAATTGGATGAGGCTGGAACTCACAAAGCAGAGAATGGTGGAAGCACTGTTATGATTTTGAATGCTTGTGTGAGGGTTTGTGGCTTGTCATTTATGCTCAGAGCAGTGGGAGGTTTTCAGCAAGTGTTTGAAATGATCGTATTAGAGATGTGCGGCGTGTAGGTTGGAGGAGGGCAAGAGTGCCACGGGGAGACAGGTAGTAGGCTCTGACAGTGAATTAATGATATGAGGGCATCTTGGACCACCAGGTGGAAGTGGAGAGAAGGTGACAGAGCCAGAAAAAAGGGAAAAAGACAGGCAGCCAATCTTTGGTGACTGGAAGTCATGTGACTAGGCATAAAGGAAAGGGAGAGAGTGAAACTGATTGCAGTCCACCGATGTCTAACAATTTGGATTCAGAAACGAGTTACAAACCTCCCTCTGAAGATGCACAGACACACAGACACACAGAATTTCGCATATCACTTTAGAGGAATACGTGGAGCTTCTGAAATCCATTGGTGAGGCTGAGGTGGGCAAAGAAGCCAAATCTTATATCTCTCTGCCCCTCCAGATTCTATTCTAGAAAATACCATAGAGTCTGGCACACAGTGCAAATTTGTTGAGGCCATGAACGAAGGTGAGGGGAGATCCAGGCTTTCGAGACATTCCCAAAGGCTGGTTTTTCTAATCTTCCCACTACAATATGGATGCAGAGATCATAACAGGACTGTTACAATGTGCGAGTGTTCATTAGCTTGCAAAGCAGCATGAGGTGGAAAAGTCCACAAATGGACTCATGACCCTCCAGGTGGTAAAGTGGAATAAATTTCGAAGCATTATGACTCCAGAGCCCCAAGATTTGTCTGCAGCAGATGTCTCTCTGTAATGCTAAATACTGTGGACCGAAGAATAAAAACGCCGGCTTTGATTTTATGTGGGGGAGTGCATCATTTAGAGATGAAGACAGTCTGCCTGTGGCTGGGTGGGTAAGTTAATGTTTTGCATCTTGTGATTCATTTCTACCTTGTGGAAGAAGCAGAAATGGTAATTGTGTTCATAGACGGAGATTCAGAACAGAATCATGCCTTTGCAACTAAGGCATTTCAGGAAGCCAATAAAGATAAGAGGGGAAAGAAATGCCTAGGAGGAAGCTTTAGGAAAGATTTAGTTTGCCTGCTTTATCCATAGATTGGGTTGGATTTTTCTCTTTGTACTTTGTAGAACCACCATCTTAACCATGGACTCTCTGAGGGACCCTAGCAGTCACTAGGCTCAAAGCACACTAAGCAGAAATTCTCTCTGCAGGACCCTCGGCAGATGGTTTGTGCTTCCTTTGGTAGTTGCTCCAGTGAGCCTCTGCTTTTGAACATTTCTGAGACAAAGTCTGCCCTGACTGCTTAGTCTATACCAGGAGTGGCAGATCGGTTGACATCCGTATCACAATTGCAGTTACTCAATAGTGCCTGCCCGGAGTGCAGAGCTGAGGGATTCTGAGGCAGTCAGGATTAAAAAGCAAACAGAGGCAAGTTGGATTTATCAACAAGGCTTCTGGTTGGGCACTCACATCTGCTGTGATAGTACTGGGGTTTAGGTCCTAGCTCCGTTCTGATTCCAAAATCCTGCTAATGTGCACCCTGGGAGGCAACAAGCAGTTGGGTCCCTGCTGCCTTCATGAGAAATCAGATTAAGTTCCTGGTTCCCTGCTTTGGCCCAGCCCTGCCTCAGCCCTTGCAGGCATTTGGAGAGTCAAACAGTGGCTGAGAGCTCTCAGTCTGTCTCTGTCTCTCTTCCTTTCAAATAAAATTCTAAAACAAACAAACATAAAATGCAGCAATCAGGGGGCTTGCGCTGTGACATAGTGGGTAAAGCTGCCACCTGCAGCGCCGGCATCCCCTATAGGTGCCAGTTCAAGTCTTGGCTGCTTCATTTTTTAGCCAACTAATGTGCCTAGGAAATCAGCAAAAGATAGCCCAAGTCTCGAGCCCCTGCCACTCATGTGGGAGACCTGGAGGAAGCTCCTGGCTCCTGGCTTCCGGCCGGCCCAACTCGAAGTGGAACTAGCAGATGGGAGATCTCTCTCCACCTCTCTGCCTTTCCAATAAAATAAATAAATAAAAATGAAGCAATCACGAGGATGGGACATAATAATCTAGAAACCAAAAATGTTCTATATTTGCCATTCCTGGGCTAGACTTCTCAGTTACTTGATTCAGTTTAAATTTGTTGGCCATCTGCTAAGTGTCAGTTATGATCCTAGGGGCTAAGACATAAAACTGCTGGTTATCTCTCACTATTCATTTAACCTGCCCTGTATGCAATATTTGATTCAATTGTCCACTTTTTCTTTCTTAAAATATGTTCCTCCCCGACAACTCCGACACCAAGCTGCTGCCATAGGCTTCCCTGAAATGCATTCTCTCTTTACTTGCATTTCACAGGTCATTCCCACTAATTTTCTCCTCATCTTCTCTGCTTTAATTTATCGAGGGTCTCAAAGGTTGGTCCTGCATCTCCTTTTCTTTTCTGTCTCACTGTCTAGGTGATCATCTGTTGTCCCAAGTCTTCAAATGCTATAGGTTAATGACTCCCAACTTCAGGTGTTTGCTTACCCATGTACTCATCTGCTACCTGATGTCTCCCCACTTAGAGATCTGAAATGCATCTCAAGCGTAACACATTTGACAGAGAGCTTTCGATTTCTATATTGCATTTTCCACCTCCACAAAAAGACTTCCTTCGCAGTCTTTCCAGCCCGATGAATGGCATTGCTGTCTATCCAGTTGCACTTGCCTATGGAACAGGCTTTCTCTCCTTCTCTTAACGCCCCTTACCTAAGTCTTCGGCTACTCCTGTCAATCTACCTCCAAAACTACAACCCAGCCTGCTCAAATGGCTGCACCCATTGGCCACCATGCTGGTGCCAGGCCATCATCACCCTTGCCTGAAACACATCAATGAACTTTCTTACCTGCTTCCCCAACTGCATTCTGTTGCCCTTAAATCCACTGCCCTCACAATAAGGAAGAGGACTTTAAAGAGTGAATGTGAATAAGATTGTCGCTCCCCCTCTTCATGGAGGAGCAACACTAAACCCTGCCTAGGCTTCATATCTGAGTCACGGCACCATTATGTCGCTCCCCGTCTTCGTGGAGGAACAACACAGGACCCTGCGCTGTTCTTTCGTCTGCTCGGCCCTCCCCGGGTTTGCTGCTGGTTCTTCCCGGGTTGGCTACTGTCCCTTCCACCTCCGTGGAAGGGCGGTTCCCCCTGGCCACTTTCCCCACTTCCGCGGGGGAGCGGCACACCGCCGGCCGGCTCTCTCGGGGGCTGCACAGGTGTTCCTTCAGATAGATGTTCCCTTAGATGTTCCTGGTGCATGTTGTCTCTCTCCTCCTTTATAGTCCTCTTCCACCAATCCCAACTCTGCCACCCACATGCCGAGTACGCTGCTCTCCTCCAATCAGGAGCAGGTCCTGCTGTTTATTGGTTGAACTGGAGGCAGCTGTGTAGAAGCTGTTTCTCCCTTCTCAGCGCTATATTGTGGGAGAGCAGATGCATAGAATAAGTCTTAATTCCAGTAACTTAGTCTAGTCCGAGTTGCTCCCAGTTGCTCCCCACATAAGATCATGTGTGTTGCTGATTAAAATGCTTGAAAGCCTTCACCATGAAGAAAATCCAGATTCCTTCCTGGCTGCCAGGACACACCCGACCTGTCCACCCACAGGCCTTCCTGACCTTGCATTCTGCAGCCACCCCAACACCTTCTGCTCCTCCACCTGTCCTCCCTCCCGGGGCACTTGGCATTTTGTTTGTTTCTCTGCCTAGACCGTTCTTATCTCTGCTTTTCCTATGGCTGGCTCTTTCTTGTCTTCTAGGTCTTAGCTTAAATTGTACCTTGTAACATATCTTTAGCTTCTCTCCTTTGAATGACTGTAATCACCTCCCCACTGGCTTCCTTGTCTCCCACTCCCAACCCCTTGCATGCAATTTCTGCATGGCTCTCAGTCCCTGTCCAACCCTCCAGTGTCTTCCTCACTGGAATCCAGGCCTTCCTCACACAGATGAGCTCCACTATCCTGCTGTGTTACGGAATGCCGCTGAGTCTTTCCAACTGCTGTTCCTCCTGCCTGGAATTCTTTCATTTTTTTCCTCTGGCTAATCTCTACTGTTTTATCTAAGACACAATGAAGTAGGTGAGAATGCTTTCCAGATCTCTCTCCGTCCTTGAAGTCTGACCACTTTCTTCTGTGTTTGGCTGCTGGGAGCACTTGGGTGCTGTTTAATTCTGCCCTTATCCATTTTCCCATTTCTTTCCTGGATGGGCTTCATAGAAGCCAAAACTTACTTTCTCTCTCTCTCTCTCTCTCTCTCTCTCTCTCTCTCTCTCTCCAGTATAATGAACACTTCAGAAAGATTTGCACATGGGGTTCCCGGAAGATGGTAATGGGCTGGCTAATGTACTGGGATGGTCATGGCTGCTGTCCTAACCGAGTCCAAGATCCATAAGCTCTGAGTGAGAGCTGACTGCTGGGGACAGAGTGAACATCACACTCTTAGGAAGAGCTGCTGGATGTGCATTATGGATGATAAACTTTGGAGTACTCGGTGCAGTTCTGAGCCCTGGACACAGCTATGAGCTTTGCATTCTGGGGGTGCAGAACTCCCAGTATTGCCCCCATGATCTAGGAGAGATTAAGCATCAGTGCTAACCTGGGTTAGAAGGACAGGAAAGGCACAGGTCCTCCAGGAATTTTCACTGTGTTCAGTCTCAGTTTGGCAGCCTCCTGCTCAGGGCTGCCTCGCCCATGCAGTGCAGTCTAACTAGCCATGTTTCCATTTAGCGACCCTGTCCTCCTGGCTGTGCTGGATTGAGCCAGGGGTAGGCACTGACTCCTACCCGGGCTAGTGGGATTCTCCCTCTCTGAGATTTAATCATTGAGGCAGAAAGACCCACAGCCTGGAAGGTGGTGGTGCCGACACAAGCGCATGACAGGTCCTAGAAAGAAGAGCTGTTGTTGGAATACACCCATATCCTTTCCCTTCCAGAGTGCAGTCTTGACTCTATGAGCTAGTCCTATCCCACCTTGAGATCACTGTGGGAGAGACTGGATGCCTTCTGTGGGCAGGAGTGAAGGGGTGCAATGAGAAAAGAGCCGGGAAAGAATCAGGCTTCCAATTTCAGGCCATGCAAATGCTTCTTCCCTGTAGGAAAATGAAGTACTCTCAGGAGGTAAGAGCTGACAGTCTCACTCAAGGGGACACCACAGTCTGGGAAAGGGGCATGACGTGCTGAGGCTCCCGCCATCAACAGTTGCATGTGGAACCTTGGCTGATGTCTCTAAGCCCAGCGCTCCTTTTACCATTTCAGTTGTCCCCAGCTCATCTGGGCCCAACTCATCTGTCATCCTGGCTTCATGTATTCCTGTTCTGCATCCAACTTGGTGGCTGCAGCTGATTACCTGAAGGACCCAGGAACCCAGGGTGAGTTTGCTGAGGGCATCTGCCTAGCTGGGGCCCAGCCCTCCGGACTGTAGGGCTGAGAACCATAAAGTGATAATCACACGGCAGGGCACCAGCAGAGAGGAGCAGGGCCTTAATAACATGATGTGATGTGAGTGTGGGGTGGGGCTGTGGAGCTGCCCCACCCACACACACCTTGCCAACCCTGCATCGTTCTAGCAGGGCTGCATTCCTGGCCTCGAATGTAATGCTCGTTAGATTGCTTTCAAATTTGGCTGGATGCAATAATTGCACTCTTCTTTCTAACCACCTCAGTATCTGCGAAGTGGGAGGATGTCTGCCCTCTCTGCACCACGCAGGTTTCCAGGTGGGCAGTGCTTCTATCTGACTTGTACAGTTGGTCTGAGGCCATTGTCTTCAAACTATGACCTGAAGTTTGCTTGAATCAGAATCTGGTAGCATGATGGTCAAAATGACAATGACTGGGCTTCTCACAGACTTACTGAACCACATTGTCTGCATTACTCATAGTAATAGGTTTTTATTTATTTATTTATTTATTTACTTGAAAGTCAGAGTTACATAGAGAAAGAGAGGAGAGGCAGAGAGAGAGAGAGATCCTCCATCCAATGGTTCGCTCCCCAACTGGCCGCAACGGCCAGAGCTGTACCCATCTGAAGCCAGGAGCTAGGAGCTTCTTCCGGGTCTCCTACGTGGGTGCAGGGGCCCAAGGGCTTGGACCATCCTGTACTGCCTTCCCAGGCCATAGCAGAGAGCTGGATCAGAAGCGCAGCAGCCGGGACTAGAACTGGAGCCCACATGGGATGCTGGTGCTTCAGGCCAGGGCATTAACCCACTGCGCCATGGCGCCAGCCCCAACACAGTAATAGGTTTTACAGATAATAAGGATTGCTGGTGTGAAGGGTTCACTGGGATTGGAGGAAACTATGGGTGTGGGCTGGGGATGTGGTGGTTTCCGGTCCCTGCTGCAGTGCTTCCTGGCTGGCTGACTTGGTGTGTCACTCACTCTGTCCGGGCATCCTGGGCAGGGAAGGGTTGTATCTATGTGTATCTCTTTCAGTGGCCTAGAAGACAGGTTCATTAAATTTGAATGAATGAACGCCTGCAGGAGTGAAGATCGTAACCCATGCTATGCTGTCTTGACCGCAATAACACAGGGAAAGGTCCCTGTGCAATGTCCTGCACATAGTAGGTGCTCACCTAGTGCGGTGCTTTCCCATTCCCCTCGACAATGACTTGTCTGTGGGTAACTCATTCAGGTACACAGTGCACATGTGGAGGAGATGACAGGCGCTCAGAGACCTGGCTGAGACCCAGGGCTGATAAGTCCTTCCAGAGGGGGCCAACATGGGTTTGGGAGGCCACCAGTGGATGTCAGATGTGTGTCCAGAGGGTTGCAGCTGTGATCAGCAGCCAAAGACTGGGGCAACTCAGAGTATGAGGTCTTGAGTATAAATGAGGGAATTCATGACCTATCCCTTGCAATGCCACTAGGAAAATAGTGGATTTCTCCTGGACCCACGTTTTTATATGTGAGAATCAAATGAGGTAATGAGGAGGTAACCATTGTCTACTCTATTGTGTTGTGATAATTTCTTCTCCAAGTGAGGCCTGCAGACCAGCGGTGTTATTGTCACCTGGGAGCCCATCAGATAGGCTGACTATCAGGCCATGCCCTAGACTTATTAAGTGGGAGCCTCATTTTAAGGCGATTCCCTGGCAATTTACAATACACACTAAAGTTGGAGAAGTAGAAGCGAAACAATTATAAGGGATTTTTTGTTCTCTAAGTACAGCTGTTTCCTAGAGAGTTTGGAGGAAGGACAGGCAAGGGGGAAGAACTGTGTCTTATTTCTCTCTTTTCAGTACCTAAAATACAACTGGCCTTTAACTAATGTTGAATGAGTAAATGAATAAATGAAGGTCTTCACCGGTGTTGTCCTCCACTGCTTGGAGTTCTCCGCCGTGGCTCCTGCTGTACTAGCAGGAGGTTTGGTGGTGGGTGCAGCTGCCTTGCAGTCAGTGGATGCCAGCTACAGACGCAGGCATTTAGCATGTGATTAAGGACAGAGTAATCCACTTAATGTGGGTTGTGGGAGATATTTGGCAAGAACTGAGGTGCAGGGGTTGGATTTTAGTTTCCAAAGATAATGCCTTTCCCAATTATTTAAAGCCCTCGGTAGCTTGGATCACACCCAGACGGAAATAAGCCTCCTTAAGACAGAATTCCGCAAATAGGACTCTTGCTCATTTCTGTAGCAGAATCCTGGCTCTAATAGTCTATTCAGGCTTTCATGTCACATGACACAGAAGGGTTGTCCAGCCAGATCTTCATGGAGCTGAGCCCAACCGAACTTACCACCTATAAAGGAGAAATAGTTTCTGCTTACTAGATTTTGCCACCAGCTAAATTAATTACAGAATTAATCTGTTCCATCACTCAACACATTCTGTAGCGCTCGGCTTGAGGTTACCATAGTGAGTAGCAAGCAGTCCCTGCTTCTTCCAAGTAATTGCCAGGTGGCAAGGATGGAATAAGAACCAAGCAATTATCGTGAGGTTTGAGTAAGTGCAGACCCAGACGGGAGAGCAGAGCAGGCTGACCCAGGCCAGTAAGGGCGGAGGTGATGGAGGGAGGCACCTCCTGCAGGAAGTGACCTGTAGGCTGATACTGGACGGGTGAGTGGGAGGTAAACAACTGGGGGAGGAAATGAAGCAAGGACAAAGAATAGCCTGGGCCCAGTCCTAGAAAAAAGACAGTGGTTGGAGGCAAAGGAAGTGAAGCAGTCATGTTTCTGGTGGCTGGAGTGATAGGCTGGCTGCCTGTGGGTATACAGTAGTTTCTCCTCATCTGTGATTTCAATCACCCAGCAACTCTGGACTGAAAATATTTAATAGAAAATTCCAAAAACAATGCACAGGTTTTAAACGTGTGCCATTTTGCACAGCAATTTCACATTTATTAAAATATATCTTTGGGGCTGGCATAGTGGCATAATGGATAAAGCCACTGTCTGTGATGCCAGCATACCATATGGTGATATTTCGAGACCCAACTGCTCCACTTCTGATCCATCTCCCTGCTAATGTGCCTGGGAAAGCAGCAGAGGACGGCCCAAGTGCTTGGGCCCCTGCACCCACGTGGGAGACCCGGAAGAAGCTCTGGGGTCCTGGTTCCGGCCTGGCTCAGCCCTGGCCATTGCAGCCATTTGGAGAGTGAACCAGCAGATGGAAGGTCTCTCTCTCTCTGTATCTCTTCCTTTCTCTCTGTAATTCTGCCTTTCAAATAAATAAATCGATATTTAAAAATTTTATCATTATTATAATTATTCTATATTATTATTGTGCATCTCTTACTAGGCCTAATTTATAAATTAAACTTTACCAAAAGTATGTATATATGTACAGGAAAAAAAACTTGTGCATCTAGATGTGAGTACTATCTGTGGTTTCAGGTGTCCCCTGGGGATTTTGGAATGTATCCCTCACCAATAAGGTGGGACTGCCAAATATGTGGAGTTTGAATATGATGAGAGGTGAGGCTGAGGGGGAAAGTGAGGGAAAAATCACAAGAGGTACTTTGAATCCTCCCAGGAAATTCACATTTTATCCCAAGGCTGGTCGAGGAAATCTCCAAAAGATCCGCTGTTAGTGGGGTCGGATTCCTTTTCCAGTAATGGACCCTTGGACGTCTTTGTCCAGTTAGCCTCCGTAATGGACCCTTGGACGTCTTTGTCCAGTTAACCTCCGTAATGGACCCTTGGACGCCTTTGTCCAGTCAGCCTCCTTGGACACTTGGACCTCTTTGTCCAGTCAGCCTCCTTGGACACTTGGACGTCTTTGTCCAGTTAACCTCTGTAATGGACCCTTGGACGTCTTTGTCCAGTTAGCCTCCGTAATGGACCCTTGGACGTCTTTGTCCAGTTAACCTCCGAAATGGACCCTTGGACGTCTTTGTCCAGTTAGCCTCCGTAATGGACCCTTGGACGTCTTTGTCCAGTCAGCCTCCTTGGACACTTGGACGTCTTTGTCCAGTTAACCTCCGTAATGGACCCTTGGATGTCTTTGTCCAGTTAGCCTCCGTAATGGACCCTTGGAAGTCTTTGTCCAGTTAGCCTCCATAATGGACTCTTGGACGTCTTTGTCCAGTTAGCCTCTGTAATGGACCCTTGAACGTCTTTGTCCAGTTAGCCTCCTTGGACCCTTGGACGTCTTTGTCCAGTCAGCCTCCTTGGACCCTTGGACGTCTTTGTCCAGTTAGCCTGCGTAATGGACCCTTGGATGTCTCTGTCAGTGTGGCAATAGGACAGGTTTGGGTGCCTCGCACTGCCCTCACGTCACCTGCTTTCAGCTGGGCTCTGCTTCTTGTTTTGCCTCTGTTTACGCTAACCACACACATGTCCTCAGTGTTATCTTGTGCTTATTTCAAGGAGCACATTTCTCCATCAAGGCCTCCAGCAGCTGCTCGGCGTCCACTACCAGGGCTTCCTTTCTGGGGCCCCCCTGCCCAGTGGGGCAAGTGAGGTGCTGCCTGCTTACAGCCCCAGCTGCAGTCAGCGGCCCTGCTGGGTCTCACCAGTAGCCTCACCACGGCACTTTCTAGAGACAGTAGGTCAGATCACTGCTGTGTCATCATCTATACTCTTTAGTGTTCCAGCCACATGGAGACTGCCTGCACAGCCAGAGCCCCCATTGTGAGCTGTCACCAGTCAAAGGCTTTTAAGAGGCCAGGGGGTGGTGCGGTGGCCAGACCACAGGCTTGAGGGTCGGAAGTGCTGGCCTGAATTGTGGCCCCTTCCTGCCCTTGGTGTGTGACCTTGGTGAGTCATTTGAGTCACAGCTTCAGTTTCCACAGCTGTAAAATGAGGACAATGAGCACACCTGCCTTGTCCATTCTTAGGGTGGGGATGAGATCAAACAAGACGGTGCATGGGAAAGTACTTTGTGAAGTTCCATAAAAGAGTGGGCTTTCATTAGCACAGTGGCCACCGCTGGCGCAGCCTCTCAGGGCTGGAGCCCGTTGTACGCTTCTCACCCACACAGCGTATCAGCACCATCCTGTCCGAGGCTTTCCGGCTAGGTTTCATTTTATCACCGCTCCTACACTCAATCACGCAGCAGAGGACTCAGCGAGAGACGATTTGTCCAAACGTAAACCTGAAGTTCATCTCTAATTGTGGGAACCTAATAATTTTTGGTGACACAGCTAACTATGAAAGGGCATCTGGTGAATCTATGGAAGGCAAACACATCCAGTTCCTTCTCTCACAAGTAATTTTTCCTCTCGAGCTTCTTGCTGGCAGTTTCTGAAATGTAATGGAAAAGTATTAAATTTCAGCTCATTTCATACTAAATGTCCTACTAAAATTTTTTTCCTACTAAAATTTCCTACTAAAATTTTTTCATGAACTTTTTTTTAAAAGATTTATTTATTTATTTGAAAGTCAGAGTTACACAGAGAAGGAGAGGCAGAGAAAGAGAGAGAGAGAGAGAGAGAGAGAGAGAGGAGGGAGAGAGAGAGAATCTTCTATCTGCTGGTTCACTCCCCAATTGGCTGCAAGGCTGGAGCTGTGCCAATCTGAAGCCAGGAGGCAGGAGCTTCTTCTGGGTCTCCCACGTGGGTGCAGGGGCCCAAGAACTTGGGCCATCTTCTACTGCTTTCCCAGGCCATAGCAGAGAGCTGGATGAGAAGTGGAGCAGTCGAGTCTTGAACCAGCCCCCATATGGGATGTGTGCACTGCAGGCGGCGGATTTACCCGCTACCCCACAGCTCCGGCCCACTTTCTTCGTTTTATTTTCTGTCTTCCCTCAATGGACCAAAATCTCCCTGAGGACAGGAACTGGGTCTCAATCACCTTGGCCCACTGCTATTTCTAGATGCAGTGTGGAGTGAATCACCATGCCCGACACGTGCCAGCCCTCACCAGGCTGACAGCAGCTGCCTCCTAGCTCCTTGCTCTGACTTCCCTTGGCCCCAGCTCTAAGGCGAGCTTCCATAGCAGCCAGGGGGCCTCTGAGACATGAGCCAGCTCAGTGCTCCTCCTGCTTAGTGCCTTCTGATGACTGCTGTGGCACAGAGTAGTGAGCCTTGCATCACCTGGACCAGGCTGAGTTCCAACCTCATCTTTGTCCATTTTGTCCTCACAAAATGCTCCAAGTTCCAGCCACCAGGAAACCACTATGATTTCCTGAATGCAGCCTACCTGCCCACCTGCACATAGTAACTGATATGATTCAGCATTTGCCATGCCAGGTACTTTAGAACTACTCTCTCGCCATCATTTATGAATCTCACACAACTCCCTATGTCATAGTTATTATCATACCCATTTTATAGATGAGAAAACTGAGGCTTGGACAGGAAAGGATACCTGCTTCAGGCCAGGGAGTAAAAGGCAGTTAAAGGATTACAAATGATCACATTACATTGAAGAAGACAGTAGTTTCTTCACTGAAAGGACTTGGTGGGGAGCAGGCATTTGGCCTAGTGGTTCATATGCCAGTCTATCAGTCTTTCTCTCTGCCTTTCAAATAAACAACCATTTTAAAAGACCTTGGCTCTAGCTGAGCAGACGTGAGTCTTCCGGAATGAAGACAAACACTGGAGTATGGTGTAAGAGCCACTAAATGACTCCTCCAGTGGAAGTTCAAGGGTGCCGTGCAAGCAAGAATCCCATCCGGCACTCACAACCACATCCTACACTGGATCGCCAGAGCTCGGGTCCTGGCTCCACTCCTCACGCCAACTTCCTCCCAGTGTTTTCCCTGACAGGCAACAGGTGATGACTGAGAGAGTTGGATCCCTGCCACCCATGTGGGAGACTTGGATTAAGTTCCAGGCTCTTGGATTTGGCTTGGCCTGGCCCCAGCTGTTGCACGCATTTGGTGAGTGACCCAGTAGATAGGAGGTCTCTGTCTATCTGAGGGAAGGAAAAGCTGTTGTGGCCAGGGGCGCGTCAGCGGAGTAGGCTGGGGAGGGGGCAGTTGTATCAGCAGGGGGGCCCTGAGCAGGCATGATCATTTTTGTCAATGCAGAGGCCCCCTGGAAAGGGGGGTTCCACCCACATGGAGAGGGACAAGAATGTGGGGGTGAGGCCGGTTCCCAGGGCTCTCCTGGGCCAGGCTGAGGAGCTGGGACTGCTGCTTAGAGATGGTCTGAGAGATACTGATGAACTTCTGGCAGGGAGGTGGTTTGAATTCAGTATTGTTTGGGGGAAAAGGAAAAGAAAATATAAGCGTGACTTGAACAGTGGGAGGGAGTGAATCTGCAGCACCCAGTAGGGGTAGTTTTGTAACAGCCCTGACACAACACCAAAGCAGGGACTATGCAATTACAAAGCATAGGGCTGCTCCCACAGCATTCAAAGCCACCTTGGTCTATGATTTGCTGCTTAAGGACACTGCTAATCCTACTGTTATTGATGCCTGAGGACATCAGAGCTATTTTGGGGACAACGCCCTCCCTCCAGGTGGCCATTGGCCGGTGTGTGGACCTTAAAGGGACCTTGGGTAAGGCCACGAGCCCCAGGTCCCAGGCCTGGCCCTTGACCCCTGGTGAGATAGCCTTGAGCAACTGGCTGAAGCTGCCAGGGTGATTGCCACATGTGTCATGCCAGGTGATTGGCTCATCTTGTCCACTCAATCAAATAGGAAATCTAGCTCAGAAATACTTGTCCAGGACCTGGGGAGTGCCTGCTACGTGCGAAATGCTGAGGGCCGCGCTGGGGTCAGATCTTGTTCATCGCCACCTGATGGACAAGACACCCAAGGAGGCTGCCATTAGTCGCTACTTCTGCCTGTATTAAACTGTGCGTGTCCGTGTGTTAAAACCTGCGTTTCAAAGCAAGGGGAGAGGAAGGGCTTGCTGGTGAGCATCCTGTCTGACGTGGAGGTGCGAGAGGTCACACGAAGGCACTGGAAGAGCCCATCCAGGGCTGACAGCGGCTCCAGTGCCCTTGGGGTCCTGTGCGGCAGGAAATTCCACCTGCTCCAAACAAGCCAGAGGCCTCCATAACCCTCAGCCAGGAAGGAACTGAATTATAGTCCTCCACATGAGGATTTAATCAGACTGGCCCCTAGAGCACAAAGCAAACACGGAGGAGCACTTACCTCAATCCAGTCAAACTCAGACTGGTCAAATTCATTGTTTTTTTTGTTTGTTTGTTTGAAACATTCATTCTTTTATTCACTTACTCTGCATTAAAATTTTCTAAAATTATTTTAATTGTACATACTTATGGGGTACAATGTGATAATTTGATATATCACTGTGTGATGATGAAATCAGGTTAGCATTACTATTTCCTTAGACATCTTTAAAAATTTTTAACACAATAATTATATATGTTTAGGGGTACAGGGTGATATTCCAAGAAGTGTATGCAGTCTGTACTGATCAAATCAAGGTAATTAATGTTTTCCTGTTCTTGTCATTATTTTATGTTTGGAGGCTTCACATGCCTATCCTGTATTTATTCATACCATATATGATATGTTATTATGAATTACAGTCACCCTACTGTGCTGTAGAACACTTGAACTTGTTCATTATGTCCATCTGTGTTTTGGAATCCATTTGACAGCCTCCCTCTATTCGCTTCTCCGCCTCCAGGAATCTCCTTCATACAGTCAGACTGGCTTCCGTCTTATGTGATATTTGGCTTTGTGCTACTCTGCATTCTTTAGGTACTCTGTCATCACGTGTGTTTACTGGATGGTTGAACTGAGCAGTCTTTAAGCTCCTTATATGTGGGGTATATGTCCTGTTATCAACCTGCATCACAGACACCATGGACAGTGGGGACTACATGTACAGCACAAGACCTTCAGACAAATGAATGGGACTAGACTCCAGCCTCTGCTCCACCTGATGGAATAGCCGAGATGGATGGAGACTTCTTCCAACAAGCATCAGGCATTATTTGCACAGGTGAGCACCTGAGTGGTCAGCTCTGAGGAGGCACTTTCCAGTTGGCACACAGAACCCCTGGTGTCAGCAGTGGCCATCTGTTTTACGTGTCCAGTGCAGTTCTACCCTAGCACTGATTTTTTTCAGGCAACAATTATTGGGTGCTAACTGTGTATCAGTCTGGTGTTCTGTTGTCCCCTACCCCATCACACAAAGATGAATAGGACAGAATATGGAACTTCCATCCTCTGGGCAGAGGAGCACGTAACTGAGTCATCTGAGATAGGATAAAGTCTTGTACAGAAAGAACGAGTACTGCTTCCAAGGAAGGGTAGCGTTGGAAGGCTTGTAAGAGTGACTTCTGGTTACATTTTTTGTTGACAGGCAGAGTGGACAGTGAGAGAGAGAGACTGAGAGAAAGGTCTTCCTTCTCCGTTGGTTCACCCTCCAATGGCCGCCGCGGCCGGCATGCTGCGGCCGGCGCATCGCGCTGATCCGAAGCCAGGAGCCAGGTGCTTCTCGGGGTCTCCCATGTAGGTGCAGGGCCCAAAGACTTGGGCCATCCTCCACTGCACTCCCTGGCCACAGCAGAGAGCTGGCCTGGAAGAGGGGCAACCGAGACAGAATCCGGCGCCCCGACCGGGACTAGAACCCGGTGTGCCGGTGCCGCAGGCAGAGGATTAGCCTATTGAGCAGCGGTGCTGGCCTCTGGTTACATTTTGAAGAATGAGTAGGTTTTGGCCAGGAGTAAAAGTGTGGACACCAGAGAAGTAAATGGACATGATGAGGGGTGTGGGGGACTTTAGGTTGGGTAGGTTTGTAAGAATCAGAGTTGATCACCTTTTTAAAAATTATTTATTTATTTGAAAGTCAGAGAGAGGAGAGGCAGAGAGAGAGAGAGGTCTTCCATTCAATGGTTCACTCCCCAATTGGCCACAATGGCCAGAGCTGCACCGATCTGAAGCCAGGAGCCAGGAGCTTCTTCTGGGTCTCCCATGTGGTTGCAGGGGCCCAAGAACTTGGGCCATCTTATATTGCTTTCCCAGGCCATAGCAGAGAGCTGGATCAGAAGTGCAACAGCCGGGACTAGAATTGGCACCCATATGGGATGCCAGAGCTTCAGGCCAGGGCATTAACCTGCTGCACCACAGCGCCGGCCCCCAGAGTTGATCGATCACCTTTGGGTATGTCTAATGAGTTCTTCTCCAGGAAGTGCCCCTGAGCCCCTGTAGCAGGAGTGTTCCAATTTCCTCCTGACTACCGTTTCCAACTTCCATTCTCTTGTGAAAGGACATCAAAAAGTTCATGGAAAATGCATATCGTGAAAAACTACCCATGGGTTGTGGATTTCTCTTGCACCCAAAGAAACTTATCTTTGAAATCCATTTTTCCATGAACTTTTGAAGCCCCTTGTATTTGCCACAAATATTCGTCATGTGCGCATTTCTTTGATAGACTGGAAGCTTCAGAACAGAGAGCTTCAGGCTTCTTCATCTTCCTCTGTGCGTAAGGACCTGGTGCTTGGAGTGGACCAGGTGCCAGGGCACCCTCACATGGAAGACAAGGAGACGGTGCCCTCCTGCCCAGGCCTATCTCTAGGGACTGATTATCTCTATACTCACTACTGTTAAGAGACTTCTCAAATTTCTTATGTGGACATTTTCCATAACGATATGAGCATGTGTGAACATGCATGTATATGCATATGATATGTAATGAAGAATTCATATCAGATCCGTCAGTGACTTCAGCCTGGAAGTTGGATGAGAAGTGAGCAGGTAGGGACTATCTCAGGATGATTGAATATGACTGCCCATGTTGTGTACTGCACAATTCCAGGGTACCATTCATTTAGAAATAAATCTGCACTTTATAAACTTTTAAAAGACAAAAACGGGACAGTGCTGTGCTGCAGTGGGTTACACCGCTGCCTGCAGTGCCAGCATGCCGTATGCCCCTGCAACCACATGGGTTCGTGTTTCAGCTGTTCCAGCCCCAATCCAGCTCCTTGCTAATGCTCCTGGGAAAGCAGCAGAGATGGCCCGAATTCTTGGGTCCCTGTCTGGCATTGGCCTGGCTCAGCCCCTGCCGTTTCCAGTCATTTGGAGAGTGAAATAGAGGTTGGAAGATCTCTTTCTTTCTGTGTCTTGCCTGTCTCTCCCTCTCTCTGTAATTCTGGCTTTCAAATAAATAAATAAATCTAAAAAAATTTTAAAAAGTAAAAACAAACACAAAGAAATCAGGAGACTGTAAATGACTTTTATACTCTTTTCATGAATTCTTGGTATTTCTCCATAGTGTCCAAAATGGATGGGCATGGATTTCATATTCAAAAATTGTTTAAATGAATGAATTGCGGACAGTTTGAGAAATATTGAAAAAGCATAAAAGAGAAAATAAAAATGATCCATATTTTACCAACCAGAGACAAATAGAATTAACATTTTATTTCATAAAATTTGTTCTATTTATTTTAACAATGGTATTTTTGTTCTTTGAATAATTTGTATAACAAGGAAATATCCAAAGAATAAAACAAAAACTGTTTCAGCTTACCACTCAGATGACCTACAGTTAATGTGTGTGTGTGTGTGTTTCCTTCTAGCCTTTTTCTGTATTAATTGAAATCTTAGCTCTCATATAGTGACTGCTCCCTCTGAGCCAGGCCATGTGTTATGTGGCTGCCAGAAATTATCTCGTTTAACTCCCACATAAGCCTGTGAGTAGGAATTTCTCAGTCTCATCTCAGAGAAGGCAAAGAGCAAAGGTCAAGAAACTTGGATGAGCTGCCTTTTGAACCTCATGTTGCCTGACTCCAAAGCTAACACTGGTAATGGTTACACGACATTCCCTTAAATCCCAGGTGTGTGGTTATTGGCGTGGACACACACATTTGCTACACACAGACACACACACACACACACACACACACAAGCTTTGATTATGCTGTGCCTTTCATGCTGTCATCTGTTTTATTTTTTACTTAATATTTGATGATGTGCCTTTCACTAGGCCATGTGAAAACACTTTTAGAAAGAAGCTTAGGAAACTTGCTGTTTCTTTTTTTTTTTTTTTTTTTAAGTAAAGTTTTAAGTAAATCATTCTGGAAGCTCCGTTCTCCATGGACCACCAACCTTTGCCATCAGGCTTCCGGATCTATGGCTGGTACACACCCAGTTCTCAGGAGCCCACCTCCTGGGAGCCTCTGCCTGGCTTCTGTCTCATCCACTTCTGTTTCTTCCTCACGCTGGGAGTAGGAGAAGCAGAAGAAGCTGCGCTCACTCATCTTTACCCAGAGGCTGTCAGAAGAAACTAACTGCCCAAAGGCCTGCATGTTGTGACAGCACCTCCCGTGGGCATTGCCGCACTGTCTCAGAGGCTTTCTTCCACATGCATGTGTGAAATGTAAGTGTGTGTGTGTGTGTGTGCGTGTGCGTGTGTGTGTGTGCCATGTGAATACCCCAAGCGGCTGAGAAGGCATTTTCCAATCCAGAAATTAATGGGCAAGTTAAGCAATCAGGACAGTATAAAGTCTTCAGCAAGAGTTGCAACAAAAATTTAGGGCACAGAGCACCAAGTGTTTAATAGAATGCAGACTGATGGCATCTAAAGTGGAACAATCACTGCAGGCCCTCTCGGCTCCAGGACGCGAACGGTGCGCTCTGTGGATTCGCAGTGGGACCCCCACATGCCTGCCTCCCAAACGTACTTGACAAAGAATCCAGTGGAGCAGCGGCAGCTTTCTTGGAGGTCAGTGTCCTGCAGTACGTAGTTTGAGAAATACTGATGTATGTACTGTTGATTCAGTAATTTAATTCCATTCGATAACTGACTAATTCCTGGGGACTCAAAACATGGTCCATGACGCAGTGGCACCAGCCTCCTCCAGGAAATACAGCATCCACCTTCTACCTCCCTTGCCCCCACTTCTTTGACAGATTTGGAATGGGCAATTTAATAGGATTTTCAGGTCATACACAGGGACTTAGACTTCAAGACAGATGCACTGCTGTTAAGGACATGAACGCTCTTGATAAAAATGGGATTCACCATCTAGAGTTTAATTTCACAGGGTGTGCGTCACACATTTTTTAAAATAATGTACGAAAAGCACAGGCAACAGAAAACGTATCTGAATCCTGTGCTTTCTCGGACTGCCAGCCCATGGAGCACTTTTCTCTGCAGGCACATTCTGCAGCTGCCTCACTCGGACCCGAAACCCCCGGGAGCCCCCAGGTGTCTCCTGAGTCCTCCTCCTTTCCCTTTTCAGTAGAGAGTGCAGTCCCATAGCCTGGCCGCATTTGGAACAGAGAGACAGGCAGCCACATCGCATTAGCTGATGGCAGTGGGTGGCGAGGGGTTCCAGCTGGGAGCACACAGCCAAAGCCCCCCGTAATGGCCCCGTCAGCTGTCAGGCTGTAAACACATTTCTTCCCATTCAGTGCCTCATTTGCGCCTCTCTGACCTCTGTGGTTCTCGGATCCAGGCCACGTGGCCCAGATGGCATAATCTGTGAGGCCAAAGCAGGTGACAGTAGGGCTGCTGTTAGGTAATCAGTGACTATAATTAGCTGGGCTGGAAACGATAATGGGACCAACTGCAGGGCCAGGGGGAGGGCTGCTGGGGTTAGGGGAAAGCCCTGGATGGGTGGAGAACCAGCAGGGGAGAAAGGCTTGCTTCCTCCCTCCCTCCCTTCCCTCCTCTCCTAACATTGTGTTTTCTGTGTGTGTCCCGAGGCTTCATTCACAAAGAGGTCAGAGCCGGGCACTGGCAATTCAGTGAGTGAGTTGTTAGGCAGCTGATCAGTTTTGTTTCACAGAAGCGTTTCCAGAAATCTATGGTTCAGTTTGGCTAAGCAGTCGGCTCTAAAGGTTTTGTGGGAGCAAGTGTGGAGGAGGGCTATGAGAGGGTTAGAAGTTGACTGTTAGGAGTCAGACACACTGACATCCCATGTCAGCAGCTCAGGCTGGCTCACCAGCCTCTGTGTCTCCCACACTGGATCCCAACACTCACCCTGAGGCTGTTGGGGTCATGTATCTCCAGCAATATTGCCAGAAACATACATGACGTGCAGTAGGTCCTCTGGAAATATCCCTTTCCTTCTTGATGGCTATGACTTTGTACGTGATGCGCATACAACGGAACCAATTAATGACAATAGCAAGGACAAGGAGAAATCTCCCAGTACAAATGTAAGAAGGACTCTGTGAATAGGGGAAACTCGGTTATGTTTGTCAAAAAAGAGGTTGATAAATGAAGCTGGAAGTGTTTGTAACTTATACCAGGAGGAGAACAGTTCTGTATTTTCTGAATCAAAGTGAGAGAGATGGGGCAGGGCAGTCAAGGTGAAGAAGATGTGTCTGTGACGTCGCCCGCCGTCCATGGCTGGCTGTCGAGGAACGCAGCACAGTGTTGTGGCGCTCACTGGAAGCATTGTTGAAGCAGGGTCACTTTGCCTTAGCTGAAGGTCTATAGTGAAACTCTGCTGTCCATCGTATGTCCTCTCCTCACCTGCAACCATTTTTTCCTTTCTTTTCTTACTTAATTAATAAATATGTGTGTACCCATAAGCACACACACACACGCGTGAGCACACACACACACACAGGAGGAAAATTCAAGATTCATAGAAAATAGAACTAAAATATAGGTATATTTTGCTGTTAAAGTTTCAAAATCTATGCATAGTTTTTTTTTTACAATACACATTTTCCATGAAGTTCCTTTAATTGTCCCCTAGAGATACAAAAGCAAAAACCAACTAACTATGATCCAGAAAAACTAGCCAGTTAATTTGGAGTAGATCCATTTAGACACAGATATTTCTTCATCAATATGAGTCATATTGACTTCTTGGAGAATAATTTCTCCCTCCATTTAATATGCAGTTTTGTATTTTCTACCTTCTTTACTAACTGTTAAGGCATGAAGAGTTCTACCAATCTTTTTGTACTATTATCTTTTTAATTTAAATAATTAGCATGCCCTAAAATTCACATTGTAAAATGTATGCTCAGTGGTTTTTAGCATCTTCTTGATGTTGGACTACCCTGACCAGTACTGAATTCTGGACATTTCTCCCAAAAGCAATCTCATTGCCATTTGAAGTCACTCTCTATTTCTGTCTCCCTTCAGCCCCAAGCTAATAATAATTAGAGTACTATGAGATGTCATTAATTATCAGCCCATCTCCTCACAGCTGGATAGGAAGTTGCTTACAACCCCTGGTTAATAGTAACTAGAGTACCTTGAGATGCACTGGGTTATTGATTCAACTCCTCCCAGGTGGATAGGTAACTTGCTTGCATCCCATAGTTAATAGTAACAGGGTTACTGTGAGATACCATGAGTTACTGATTCAGCTCCTCACAGTTGGATGGAAAAGTTGCCTACAACCCCTAACTGATAGTACCTGAACTGTGAAGTGCCCCAAGTTATTTGTCCAGCTCCTCATAGGTGGATCGGTAACTTGCTTAGAACCCATAGTTGAAAGTAACCTTGGCTCACTGGGTTAATCCTCTGCCTGCGGCACCAGAATCCCATATGGGCACCAGGTTCTAGTCCCTGGTTGCTCCTCTTCCAGTCCAGCTTTTTGCTGTGGCCTGGGAGGGCAGTGGAGGATGGCCCAGGTGCTTGGGCCCCTGCACCCATGTGGGAGACTGGGAAGAAGCACCTGGCTCCTGGCTTCAGATGGGCATAGCGCCAGCCGTAGTGGCCATTTGGGGAGTGAACAAAAAAACGGAAGGAAGACCTTTCTCTCTGTCTCTCTTTCTCTCACTGTCTAGCTCTATCTGTCAAATAGGAAGGAAGGGAGGAAGGAAGGAAGGAAGGAAGGCAGGAAGGCAGGCAGGCAGGAAGGCAGGAAGGAAGGAACCAGAGTACTCTGAGATGCCCTGGGTTATTGATCCAGCTTCTCACAGTTAGATGGGAAAGTTGCTTACAACCATGTGTCATCTATGATGACAAACAACGTGTAGGGGCTGGCACTGTGGCGCAGCAGGTTAACGCCCTGGCCTGGAGCGCTGGCATCCCATCTAGGTGCTGGTTTGAGACCTGGCTGGTCCATTTCTGATCCAGCTCTCTGCTGTGGCCTGGGAAAGCAGTGGAAGATGGCCCAAGTCCTTGGGCCCCTGCACCCACGTGGGAGACCCGGAAGAAGCTGCTGGCTCCTGGCTTCGGATCAGCGCAGCTCCAGCCGTTGCAGCCAGGGAGTGAACCATCGGATGGACAAGCTCTCTCTCTCTCTGACTCCCCTCTCTCTGTGTAACTGACTTTCAAATAAATAAATAAATCTTTAAAAAACAAAACAAAACAAAAAAAACAATGCTGTAGTGATCAGTCTGTGAAATTTTGATCCAATTAGATCATACTTTTGAGTTGTATCAGCATTAACATGCACACACACACACTACCTTAAGTTGATAAGTTTTACAGTTTTAGATGATGTGGTTATGGGAAAATTCAGAATTAAAACAAATCTTTAAATCTGCTGAATTACATTCTTTGGGGGCATTTTCTGAGGAAAGGACTCATAAAGATTTAACTGATAATGAATGTGGTCATTGCAAAACTGCTTTTGCAAATACTGCCTTGAGGAGTTTGCCAGACATTGGAAATTATGAAATCATATTACTCTGTGGTTTCATAGTAGAGGTTAATTCCTGAGTCCACTCTTTGCACTTTGGGTTCTTCTGCACAGCCCAAGGACCTTGCAGGAAGAGAGGCCAACAGAGGGGTATGGAGTGGAATCAATTCTCTTCATAGTTTCCAGGATTGATTTTGAAAGTTTAATTTCAAAAAACAATAATCTTAATATTATACAAAAGGAATCTGGGAACTGTATTAAAAATCCTTTATATCTTTATACACATAGACTGTATTAAACATCCATTCCAATGACAATGGTTATTATTACCAGGCTTCACATGAAATGGAGGTTATGAGACTCTGAGGCCCAGGGGCTATGCTAAGTGTTTCATATGCATTATTTCATTCAACAGCCTCTCACAATCATCTGCTGAATTGTTTAAGAAAAGGAGGTCAGAATATTGCACAATGCAAATGGTGGGCAAGCAGAGTGCTGCTCTGGGTGTCCGTTGGCACGTCCGTTCTTCCTTAGCAATTGACCCCTCTTCTCAGTGCTTGATTTGCCTCCTGCGGTCTCGCCTGGCCCATCTCAGTCTTCAGCTGAGCTCCTGAACCCAGACATCTCTGGGGAGGCCTGTGCCTTATGGAGAGAGCTTGCTTTGAGTCTTTGTTCTGCCCTTGGGCAAGTGACTTGACCACTCTGTGGTTCAGTTTCCCAGTCTTTACAGTGGGGATAAAAGTATCGACTTTGGGAGCCAGCATTGTGGCACAAAAGGATAAGCCACTGCCTCTGATGCCACGATCCCATGTGCGTGTTGCTTCTAGCCCTGGCTGTTCTGCTTCTGCTCTAGCTCCCTGCTAAGGCATCTGGGAAAGCCATGGAAGATGGCCCAAGTGCTTGGGCCCCTGCCACCAACATGAGAGACACAGAAAGTGTCCAGGTTCTTGGCTGTTGTGGCCATTTAGGGGAGAGAACCAGCGAATAGGTGATCTCTCTGCCTTTCCCTCTTTCTCTGCAATTTTGTCCTTAAAATAAATAAATAAATAAATAAATAAATATTTTTTAAAAAGAGTTACTATGCATTTTTGCAAAATGAAGCTAAGGACTTAACAGTTACTGATTGCCATGGCAGAGGGAGTCCAGCTTTGAAGAGATGGCTCCACGCCTGTGCCCTGAGGTAGCTGCAGAAGAGGACTCTGGGCAGCTAGTTCCACCTTGTGATTGTTGCACCCAGGAGGACACAGGGCTGGAGAGCAGCCGTGACTTGTCCCGAGTCACACTGCTTGTCAGCAACACACACTTCACAGTGATTATCTGGAATGCTCTGCGTGGCTTCCTTCTGTCTCAGGCCAAAGCAAAGCCTAACGTGTCTTAGTTAGCATCAGCACACAGGGTTCTATGTCTGCACTCCGTGCTACCAGCGTTTCCTTATTGAGTCTTTGGTCTAATCCACAGCAGTCACTGGACGCCCCTGTGTTGTCCCAGCACTGAGGACAACCATGGATATAACCCAGACTGCAAACCAGGCACTGTGCCCTCAGTACATTTTACGTGATGCCCTGGGAAGGAATCCAACTCTTCAGTCATTTTGTAGGTGTGGCAACAGAAGATGAAAAAATAAGGCGTGTCCCAGGTTACAAAGATACGAAATGGGAGAATTTAGGAAAACCTTATCACCATCAAGACCTCTGCTGCAGCTCTGTGTGGCCTTGGGCAAGTTACTTAAACCCCCCTTTGTCCACACTTCCTTCTGTGAAATGGAATAACAGTAGTAGCTGCCTTAACAGATGTGGTGAGGATTATTAATGCTTGTAAAGTGCTTGGAAGAATGCCTGGCACATAGTATGAGCTCAATAATGCCAGCTTTAAACAGAACAAACAAAACAAAACATGGTACAGTTTTGTCTGCTTCCAAAGCTTGCACTCTGCTACTCCCTGCTGCCTCTCAAGGAATCAGGGAATTGAATTCATACATAGAAACCCAGAACGAGACTGAAGATCACAAAGCATCGGAAAGCGTGGCCTCCTTAGAAAAAGCACTCACTCACAGATACACACACACACACACACACACAGAGCTACTTTTAATAGCTGGTAAGAGCCAGAGGAAATCCAATTACAGATGAATCAATCGATTAAAAAGAAAGGGGGAAGAATAAAGGAAAGAATGTTGGAGAGACACAGAGTCAAATTACAGCCAGATAATGGAATTATGGGGTCTACAGAACAAATTGGGAGAAACAGCAAAGGGATTCGGGCCGGGAGCTTGTTCACAGCTCTGTAAGGAGCTGATTCTTTCTCAGCCCCTAAAATGCAAAAGATCAGATTCGGGCCAATGCTGGAAGCCAGGGAGCTGCCTGGACTGCACAGAACCGGGGTTGTCTGTGTGCAAATCATATTTTACAGAGAGAAGATCCGCGGCAAGCAGCTTCTGGAGCAAGGGGGTCGTGTTTGGCTCCTGCACATGCTCACAAAGGGCCCAGATGCAGGCAGTCCTCAGTCCTCGGTCTGCAAAAGTAGAGCCAGGCTTCCTAATTTTGTTTCCTGAGAAATTTTGCCTTTGCTGTCAATGAAACATCTCATAGTTAAGTACAGTTTCTTAAAGAAACATCGCACAGTTAAGTACTATTTATTTCTTGCATACAAACACTTGGGAAAAAAAAACACGTGCACTTTTAATTTTATTTTCTATTTCTGGGGAAGGGGGTGATGAGAAGAAGGTGGGGCTGTTAATCCAGCGACAACCAGTACAGCTGTGTCTATTATTGGTGGGTTCTGGAGTAACATCCGTTTCCAAGTATTTATGGAAAGGCGTCCTTAACTAGGCCACATAAAGAGCCAGCGCATCTATAAATAAATTAGGGAGGCTGCGTGGCGCAGGCGGCTGCCCGGCTCCCGAGCCCCGCCGGCCCTGCAGCGCAGCTGTCCCTTTGTGCCCGGCTTCCTCGGCTCCATTGTCGGCGAAATCGCACCGGAGCTGGGCGGCGTGTGCGGGGGCGGGGATTGGCTCCGCCGCGAAGGTGGGCTTCTCCGCGGGCTGTGGCCCCAGCAGCGCAGGTGACCTGGAGGCGGTCAGCTCCTAGGAGCAGCTGCACCCAGCCCAGGCTGTAACAGATGGTGGTGGAGGACAGCACAAGACGACAAGAATGACAAAAGAACCCTGACCCAAGGGGAGCAGGGCAAGAATGAGGGACAGTCTTCCAGAGCGTGGGAGCCCGGTCCTTCGTGTCCACCTGCGAATGGACGCGGCTGCTACCCGGCTGCTCGCTCTGGGGCAGGCGTGAAAGACTGGAGCCCTACCGGCGGGTTCTTTCCCGTATGCTCAGTAAGGAGGTCTGAAAATCTTCACAATAAAATACAACAAGCAGTGCTTCCCGCTGGAGACGGGAGCAAAGGGCTACTTGTGCTTGGCCCTCATTTCTGGATCTTGCAGGAATCGTTCCTTGGGAGGCATCTCGTCCTCGAATGCTGGCACATGAATGGGCAGCACTGGTATATCCCAGGGAATAAGCGGATGCTCAGGACCCCAGGCCCACTGGATCAGAACCCGCAGCTTTGCAGGATCCCCTGGGGTTCCTCCTCACATCTCATCTGAGAAGTGCTCATTCATAGAAATTGGTATTACTTTTATCTGCACCTTAGGATCACCTGGAGTTAACGGGGTGACTTGTGTAGGGCAGAATGTGCGTAAAGTCCCCACCCCCGGTGCCTGTGAATGGGTCCTTACTTGGGAACCGGGTCTTTTTAGATAATCAAGTTAAGACGAAGTCATTAGAACAGACTCTAATCCCGTAAGACTGCAGCCTTGTGAAAAGGGGAAATCCGGACACCCAGACAGAGACGCGCACATAGAGCATGTCCCAGGAACACGAAGGCACAGAGGGCGGTGATCTATCCACAAGGGAAGGAGTGCTGAGGATGGCTGACACCCACTGGGTGCTCGGAGGGAGAGCAGGAGGGAGCAGGCTTTCCCTTGTGGCCTTCGGGGACAACCCACCCTGCCAACACTGATCTCTGGCTTCTGGCCTCCAGAACTGTGATGGATTTCTACTGTTTCAGCCACCAATTTTGTTATCCTGTTGTGGCAGCCTTAGCAGACTGATACGCCTGACTACTTCTAAGGACAACCCTGGTCTCTGAGCTTCGTCTGAAACATTTGCCGTCAAAACACCTAGTGGTGGGGTCACAGGCCTGCGTTTCCTGAACATTCACTGTGAGATTCTAATGCAGTGCAGTGTTTGGAAACTAAGGACTCCTGTCCGTCCATCACCCAGTTCTTGCTTCTGCTTTCCGGGTCCTACCTAAACATGGAAGCGTGTAAGGACCAATCTGTTTGGAAACTGCCTACGGTGGACACACATTAATGGAGCAATGCATGCCATCTACCATAGAAATGTCCAATTGTGTAGAGCAATTTTTGAATGAAGTCAAAACTGCCTATGACCGGCGCCGTGGCTCAATAGGCTAATCCTCCACCTTGCGGCGCCGGCACACCGGGTTCTAGTCCCGGTTGGGGCGCCGGATTCTGTCCCGGTTGCCCCTCTTCCAGGCCAGCTCTCTGCTATGGCCAGGGAGTGCAGTGGAGGATGGCCCAGGTGCTTGGGCCCTGCACCCCATGGGAGACCAGGAAAAGCACCTGGATCCTGGTTCCTGCCATCGGATCAGCGCGGTGCGCCGGCTGCAGCGGCGGCCATTGGAGGGTGATCCAACGGCAAAGGAAGACCTTTCTCTCTCTGTCTCTCTCTCTCACTGTCCACTCTGCCTGTCAAAAAATAAAAAACAAACAAACAAACAAACAAAAAACAAAAAAAACTATGATTTTTTTTTCCATTACAAAGATAAGAAACTGATACTCTGAGGGGTTGCGTGACTTGCCCAAGGCCGTCCAGTCCATCTGGATTTGAATCCAGGCAGTTGAGAGTCCATTCTCCTCACCCTCTTCTAATACAGGTTAGAACTTTTGAACCCTGTTT
Source organism: Oryctolagus cuniculus (assembly GCF_964237555.1). Taxonomy (NCBI): domain Eukaryota; kingdom Metazoa; phylum Chordata; class Mammalia; order Lagomorpha; family Leporidae; genus Oryctolagus; species Oryctolagus cuniculus. The sequence goes on along the minus strand of NC_091433.1, from coordinate 9,883,369 downwards.
GCCCAGTGCACAAGGGGCCAACAGTTGTCCAAACAAGACTCCCTCCAGCCCCTGAGAGATGGAGATGCTTGGTCCGTCCCTGATCTGCATCCTTGGGTGGTGGTGATGGGGGAGGGGTACAGTTTGGTGTTGGGGAAGGAATCCTGTGGGCCCAGTAGACACCCATGGCACTGAGATTTGCCCTTGGAGCACCTGGGAAGTGGATGAATTAGATGGAGACTGAGGGGCCTTCTTCTGACCCTGACTCTGGGAAGGGCTCTCTTGCCCTAGGACCCTTGATGTTCACTCCTGAGAAATGGGATAATAGATTCTGCCTTCCCTATCTTGGTAGGTCTTTTTTTTTTTTTTTTCAAAAAAAAAAAGATTTATTTTTATTTATTTGAAAGTCAGAGTTACACAGAGAAGGAGAGGCAGAGAGAGAGAGGTCTTCCATCCGATGGTTCACTCTCCAGTTGGCCCCAACGGCTGGAGCTGCACCGATCTGAAGCCAGGAGCCAGGAGCTTCTTCTGGGTCTCCCACATGGGTGCAGGGGCCCAAGAACTTGGGCCATCTTTACTGCTATCCCAGGCCATAGCAGAGAACTGGATAAGAAGTGGAGCAGCTGGGACCCGAACCTGCGCCCATATGGGATGCCAGAGCTTCAGGCCAGGGCATTAACCCACTGTGCCACAGCGCCAGCCCCCTATCTTGGGCAGTCTTGAGGGGACTCCAGTCAGAAAACAGATGGGAATATGCTTTGTGAACTACAAATATGATGCCTACGACAAGTTGGCATGGGAAGAGAACAAAGAGAACTCAGGTCTTTCCATGAAAAGATCACTCCTCACTTGCACAGCTGGGGCAGTTGGTCCTCTTGACCATTTGGTTTCTAATCAGTTACCACCAAACCATTTCCAAACTCAAGTGGCAATGGGGTACAAGGAGCAGGAGAGTCAGAGGCGAAGCTTTGCAGGGAGCTTATGCCAGTCGTAACTCCCACCCTCCCAGGACACCGCCCGTGATGGACCTGATATTCAGTCAAGGACAGTGTGACCCCTACTAATAGATTGTACTGCAGCTGCATTCTTTTAGGTGAGGGCTGTTATTCCTTCTCACCTTTGGAAATCTTGATCCGCTCCCTCCCTGCCCCACCACCTCCACTAGTGGGCAGGACCTGGCTCTCTGAGCAGGGTTCAAAAGTCCTGATGCTGTTAATGATTTCCACCTTCAATTTTCTCATTGATTTCTTTATCCACTCACTCTGCCACTATTCCCTTGGAGTTTACTCTGTCCCAGACACTGTACGCCATGGGGAATATCTCAAGGAATTTGTAAGCAGTCCCATCTAAAGCTGCACACAGCTCATGCTGGCTGTGTATGCTGCTCTGTATAGGCTTCACGGTGACGTGTCATGGGGCAGAGGGAGTTGGAGCTGAGGCAGAAGATGTAAGCTCTGCTCTTACTCCTTGCTGTGTGACACTGGGCAAGTCACAGCCACTCTGAGTCTGTATACTCATCTGTAAAGTGAGGTTATGTGATGAGAGTCTGTATTTACCAAGTGCCAACCACTGCTCTAATGTTTTATCGGTCAACAACTTTTATATGTTAATAACTTCAGGCGATAAGAATTACTAGTATCTCAGATGAAGCCATGGAGGCTGGTACCCTCTAAGTGAAGAGTTTTCTCAGCTCATGGTCTGGTGGCTGGAAGGTACAGCAGAGTGATGCTGGCTGGTAGGGGCCCCTTCACTTCATCCCAGCATGGCAGATAAGAAAGGGAATTGGTATGTAGATAACAGACCAAGTAAATGGGGTGGCCTCCCTTATAATAACCTGCTCTGGTGAGAACTAGCCAGGGTCCTGCAAGAACTACATTAAACTCTTCTGAGGGGGAAGCTCCAGGATCTAATTATCTTTTACAAGGCCTCACCTCCTAGAGGTCCCATCACCTCAACATCATAACCACACCGGGGACCAAGCTTCCAACATATGCAACTATGGGTGGAGAAACTTACAACCAAGCATAGCAGGTGAGATTGTTGGAGTTAGTGCTATGAGGACACCAAGCCCAATGCCTGGCCCAGCATAATTGTTCAGGCGTGGTGGCTGTGGTTGTTGCTTAAAGTCCATTTCACAGATAAGGAAGCTGAGTCGCAAATACTCAACAGCTTTGCTTATGATTGCACAGCTAAGGAATGGCTGAGCAGGGATCCCAAACAGCTCTGCCTTGGCTCCAAAGATCACTTGTCTTCTTCCTGCAGTAACATAGTGCTGCTAAGTTGCATTCATTGAAGGAAAGAAAAAAAAAACATACTTTTGATTTATTCATTTTTCTAAAATGGCCTGGAATTCTGGCTCCCAAGGGCAAGCTGTGTCTCTAACCTGTTTTTGTATTTGCTTTTTTTTTTCCTTTAGTTATCCTGTTTCATTGGTCGAAGATCACCATACAGTCCCTTTGTCCACCGTTGGGTCAATTCAAAGGAAAGCAGAAGACATTAGGAGACACTGATCATAGGCTACAGGTCTTTCTCAAGGCGCATGCTAATGAGTCCTGCCTTCCACTGTGACTCACATTGGCCCTCACCCAGGCCAAGCAGGGTTATGACTCACTCTGGCTTCTAACAGCCTCAAAGGCTACATACATTTGAGTCTAATCTTCAAGGCCAAAGAGCACCACAGCTCTTTAAGGCACACCGCTGTGGTTGGCACATGCTCTTTCCTTCAGCCAAGGGGAACTCCATGCCTCTGTGGGTTTTTCCCTTTCTGCTGCTAGCATCTTCTTCGGTCCTACCCTGAGAAAATTGTCAGTCAAGGGTGCAGACTCAGTTTCATGAGATCAAGTTACGAAAACTGCAGGGCTGAGAACTTAGGTGAATTTTGTGGGATTGCAAAAGAGTTAGAGACTGGGGAAGCCAAGTCTGCACCAAGTGAAGTTTATGAGGAATCCTAGCAAATCCTAGCCTCTCTGTGCTGTGTCATCACAGACTGCTGGGCCTGTGGCTTCACACACAGGTCTTAATTAACAGACAACTCATCCTGAGGAAAGCCGAGAATGAGCCTTGGAACAGGTCCCCCCACCTCCTGTTTGGCCTCCCTCCAGCTTGCGCCATCATCATGTCACTCTCTCATGCTTAAGATCTTTAACAACTTCCCTTTAACCTCCACTTAACAAGAGGAAGAAGTTTTTATAGCCTAAATGGAAAGGAGAAAAGGAACCAGACCTCTCCTCTCCCATTCTGCCTTCTTGCTGCACCTGACCACCTGTTGTTCTCGAAGGCTCAGCTCTGTGATTTCCTCTTCTGGTTTGTCCAGCTGCGCTGGGTGCCCATCTGTGCAGCTGTTACACCTTGGGCTTCCTTCTAGCCCACCCTTTACAGCTCTTCACTGTTCTCTGGTTTTGCATTTAATCATCTTCCTTCTCAGCCATGCCGTGTGTCCTCCTGGGCCAGGGCCTTGTTGGCAGTAGTGATGTAGTATGTGTTCAGACTGACGAGTGACATAGCAGAGTGATAAGAAATTTACCTGTGTCTAATTTTATGCTGTTGTAGATTCATGGGAAATAAAAAGAAAGATAGTTCTCCCTCTTACAGTAAGGGTAACTAGTCTATGTGGCCGAAATCTGAATTTTCCCTACTTTTAAACAGGGCAGTTAATAGTCTTTTTTTGGAATTTGAGATTGGATAAAAGGGGAAGGTAGACTCTCACCACCCCCAATTCAAACACACAACATTTTTATTAATTTAAAGCATAGTTGGCCCTCTGTATCCACAGGTTCTGAAGATGTTTTTCTTGGTCATTATTTCCTAATCAGCAGTACAGCATATCAACTACTTGCATGGCATTTATGTTCTATTAAGTATTGTTGAGTATTCTAGGGTTAGCTTACAGTATACCAGGGGATGTTCAGGAGCCCATGGGAAGATTACACTGTATCATACAAGGGCTTGAGCACCTGCGCAGGGCTCCTGGAGCCAGTCCTCCAAGGACACTGAGGAACAACTCTACAGACCCATTGAATCTGAAGTAGAGCCGGGCTTCTTCAAGATTTAAAGAGGGCAGGTACCTACTGACTGCGTTGTTTGGGTCCACAGGGTCTGAGTCAAGGGCACGGTTGTGAGAATGTTGGATGAGTTGCTCCAGCTGCAAGGTGGATTCATGATGGCCTTCGAGTGTTGAGTGCAGTGGCCAAAGGTTCACAGCAGAGCTCCCTGTGTCTGAGCTGCTGCTGGGAAGTGGAGCTGCTGGTTCAGCCTCTATTTTGGAGGTCTGCGACAACTGAACCAAGACTTACAACAGCAGCATCAGCACTAGGAACCGGAGAATGAGAATGGCAGCTCAAGTCTCCTTACCACCTCACACTCTGTCCACCATTTGCATGGATCTAGTAAGCCTAGGATTCTTGCATCTTCTAAGTAAAAATGGGATTCCAGGAAAAATGAGTAGTGCTGGGTTGCCTCCAAGAGCAGGGCGGTCCTGAAGTACATTTGCATAACAAAGGAGCCTTGTGAACAAAGGGAACAGACCACTGGGCTTGCAAATGAATCAGCCAGAAGAGAAAGGTTTCAGTTCAATAGGCACCTATAGAGCACTGGCTCAAGGCTTGAGCAAGGGTGTCATGGTGGATAAGTCTTGGGTCCCTCCGTCTGGTGCTGACTTGCAGCCTCTGGGGCAGACCAGACGGCTACACACTCAGGACTGCGATTTAATCCGGCAAACAGAAGTAAGGGGAGCACCGAGAGGAAGGGGACTGAGCCAGGACTCAGAGGCAGGGAAACTTTTCTGGAGTAGATAGATGGTGCTTGAACTCATCCTAGTCAACTCAGTTTGCAGTTTTAAAAAAATCTGAAGGGTGTGCTACACACCAGGGAGACAGGAGGAGACATAAATGTGTGTAGGTTATCCTGGAGCATGGAGAATTTACATGTCATTGGGTATTACTTGAAAGTGAAATAAATGACCTTAATGACGGGAAATAAGATTATAAAATTAGAACCAAACAACCCTTAACTTGATCTTCAAGATAACAGGCAGAGGGGCAGCCTTTTTGTTTACCAATTCGGTGAAGCCTTTAAGTTTACAGGTTGGGACACTGGCATCCCATTCCCAGAGTGCCTGATTCCAGTCCCAGCTACTCTGCTTCCATTACAGCTCCCTGAAAGGTGCAAACTGGAAGGCCATGGAGATGGCTCGATTATTTGAGGTCCTGTCACCCATGTGGGAGACTGAGATGGAGTTTCAAGCTCCTGTTTCATTCCTGGCCATTGTAGACTTTTGGGGAGTGAATTAGAAGATGAAATCTCTCTCTCTCTCTACTGTTCAAATAAAATAAAAATAAAAAAAAATTTAAAAGCAATAATGAGATGAAATCAGAATGTTTTAAGGAGGACAAATTTTCTTCAGGATGACACATTAATTAATGCAATGTTAGGTGATATGACAGATAAATCCTAAAACTCCAGTTGTTTAATGCAACACAAGATTATTCTTTTGAGCGGTAATTGGTAACAACAAGAGATCTACACAATGAGATTATTCAGAGTACCCGGCTGCTACCGACTCTGATTTCCAGGATGTGGCTTCTAAGTTATCTGGCCATTGACATCAAGCCAGTAGGTTAGACAAGGAAACTGAGAAGGCTTCTCAGAAAGTTTTGAGAGATTAGGTCAGGGTTGGATATGTCATTTCCACACACATTCCTTGGTTAAGAAATCAATCAGATCTGGGGCCAATGCTGTGGCACAGCGGGTTAAATCTGCGGCCTGCAGCTCCAGCATCTCATATGGGTGCCTGTTCGAGTTCAGCTGCTCCACTTCTGATCCAGCTCTCTGCTATGGCCTGGGAAAGCAGCAGAAGATGGCCCAAGTCCTGGGGCCCCTGCACTCACGTGGGAGACCCAGAAGAAGCTCCTGGCTCCTGTCTTCGGATCAGCTCAGCTCTGGCTGTTGTGATCATTTGGAAAGCAAACCAGCAGATAGAAGACTCTCTCTCTCTCTCTCTCTCTCTGTTTCTCTACCTCTCTCTGTAACTCTTTCAAATAAATAAAATAAATCTAAAAAAAGAAATCAACCAGATCTCCACCACAAATAGCTTGGGAGCTTGGAAAATGTAGGTGAGGGTATGAGAAAATAATTTTCCCTCTACTTTGCATAGTTCTTGTTGGGACAGACCCTTGTCACAAAGGGTAGATTATGAAGAGAAAAACAAATAGCATGTATAGACTCATGCATACATAGCAAACATACAAGATACGAAAAGCAAAGTGAATGAATCTCCAAGAGGTGGCTTTGGGTTTAAATTTAAATACCATTGTCCACTGAAACAAAATAAAGGAGTGTGCAGGGAAGGCTGGTTATGGGGAGTGCTATGGTTAAGTGTCTGCTGGCAAACTCATGTTGAAACAAAATAGGCGCAGACTGATACTAAAGAGGTGGGCCCTTTATGGGGTGACGTGGCCATAAAGGCTCTATGCTCATGAATGGATTAATGCTTTATTTGGGGCATGGGTTAGTTATTGAAGAAGGGAGATGAATCTCTACCTTCTCTCTCTCATGCTCTCTCTCTCTCTCTCTCTCCTCTATCTCTTGCATATGATGCTCTCAATGATATTATGACACAGCCAGAAGGCCCTTACCAGTTGTAGTTTCTTCTTTTTTTTTTAGAAATTTGTTTATTTATTTGAAAGGCAGAGTTACAGAAAGAAGAGAGAGAGAGGGAGATGGGGAGAGAGAGAGAGATCTTCTATCTATTGGTTCACTCCCCAGATGGCTGTAGCAGCTGGAGCTGTGCTGATCCGAAGCCAGGAGCCAGGAGTTTCTTCCAGGTCTCCCACATGGGTGCAGGAGCCCAAGGACTTGGGCCATCTTCTACTGCTTTCCCAGGTCACAGCAGAGAGCTGGATCTGAAGTGGAGCAACCAGGTCTTGAACACCACCTACACCACAGCGCCAGCCCCCAGTTGGATCTTTTTAATCTTGCATTCTCAGCCTCCGGGGCCATGCTTCAAATGAACTTATATGATTTATAATTTGCCCAGTTGTGGCATTCTGTTCCAGCAGTAGAAAACAGACTCAGACACCCCTGAGGAGAAGTAAAGAAAGGTAAAGTTTGCTATGTATGCAATTTAAAGTCCTTCTGCCTGAAGCTGTTTAGTTAGTTTCTTCTTGGTACAAAGAGGGACACCCATAAGAATGGGAAGTTGCCATTCAGAGTTTCTCTTATGTCTGTGGTTTCTCAAAATAAACAATTCAAAATAATCCTTCTGCCAGTAAAGTAGACTCTGGGATGACATATACTGGTCTCTTACGTAAGCCACTTGTTACCCTGGAGGAAAGAGAAGCAAGTGTGGTGAATGACTAGTCCAATTTTACACCAAAACACCACTTAGCATCTGTAGAATATGGATTTAAAGGACACGAGACAAAAGGATTGATGTAGTAGTTCATGCTAGTTGTGATGGCAGCACGAAGGTTGTAGGAAGAATGATGAGAGAAACAATGCGTGAACACTTAGCTAGAACTGGCATCCCTGAAGTGTGGACAGATGAGGAAGTACAATGACGAGGAAAGAAATGATCTGTAGCTCCTGGCCAGTCTGATGATGCATCCAAGGGAGATCAGAGCATGTCCAAGAGAGACTAGAAATTCCATCTGTCAGAAGAGAAACCAGGCTAGAGAGTGGCTGAACAAGTTTGATTAACATTGAAAGAGACAGATGCATATGGGCTTCTTCATAGAAGAGAGATAGAGATAACAGCAAGGGAGAAGAAAATACAACTTTCCAAACCAGCAGAATATTTTGGGAGATTTCCCATGTGTTTTTCTTACAGAGCATGTTGACTTTAATGGATAGATGCTCATCCTTATCAGGTTCCAGGAGCTATAGCTGGTGTTAGGAGAGTACTTCTCTACTCTGAAGGAGTGTAGAGTTTGTGGAAGAAATGAAGTGCTCGTGACTATCATGGGTGGGTGGATCTTCTCTTTAGCCAGAGAGGTTTCCTTCACAAGGTGGGCCATGGGGAGAGGCATTTCTGCTATGCACCTGGAATTCCATCATTGCAAACTCACCGTTTTTGACTAAGCTTTTTGTCTTTCTTTTGGTAAACAACATGACATAGAGAAGGGATGACAGTCTGTAGAGGTCATCAGAAGATACCAGCTGGTAGCTGATAAACCTTGACTATAACTTATGTTCTCTCGGTCTCATTTCTTTTAGTATTAAATAGAAACAATGCTATCAGCTCCATTCGTGCTAAGGATAATCTGCAACAAGGAATGGAACATTCTGGGTATTAAATCTATAGTGCTCCTTAACAGGTATAAAGATAATAGGATGACAATGATGATGAAGGCAAATAACAAAGAGATCATGCTTTCTATGTACCAGGATTTCTCTAAGTACTTTACAAATATTCTCTCTATTAATTCTCATAACAACCCTGTAAGATTTAACAGGTTAGAACACTTAGGAAGAAGAGGCCTTGGGTCTGAAGGTGAGACTAATTATAGAGAGGCAACACCAGACCTAGTTCTGAACACATTCCTCAGAAAGAACAACTCCATGACATGGAGGATTAATTGGCAAGGAGACCGTGCAGTGCCCACTGGAAAGGGATCTGAAATTAGAGGGAGTGTCCTGGGGTGCTGATAGGTGCAAACTGGTGGGAAAGAAGAGGCGGACACTTACCCCTCCACACCATGTGGTCCAGGGTTGCACAGAAACCAGTTGGGTCATACATTCCCTGAGCCATCCAGTGTCCTTTAATTGGACCATAACTCTGTGCTAAACTGTGGGACAAGCTCAAAGACCTCACCCCCTCCCTTCCTGGCTTCTAGGAGGATGAGTGATAAGCAGAAATTGAATTTCCTGTCCTTTCCACCCATCCCATGATATCCATTGGTAGTTTTGTGACTGCATAGCATACATCTTCCTTTCGGTTTTTCTTTGGGGAATGACTTCTCACCCATAATAATGCAGCACTCATGGAGTTGGCCCGTGGCTCCAGTAAGGGTGCTCCTCTTTCTCCCTGTGCAATCTGTTTGGAATGGAGTGACATGGTAATGATAAATAGTTAATTCCACCAGATATCAGCACCTGAGGCCAGTTCCTTTGTTTTCTGGAGACTTGAGCTGCCCAGCTTCCTTCTTTCATGGTCATGCATTTTTTCTCAGTATCTTTTATGCACACATGTCCATTTTAAACATTTCTTTAAAGATATTATAAAAATACTCATCATTATTTCTTGACTGGCCGGTTGTTTTCTGTTGCTTGTGACCAAGGACATTTAACTAATATATATCCTTTTCTGGTACCTTTGTACCCCGGTTTTTCCACCTGTAAAATGGGGATAATAAAACTTGGTACTCACCCTCAGGGAATCCTTCAGATTAAAGGGGTTTGTCAGCAAAACGTTTTCAGATGCTGGGATGAAAGTTGCTACAGAACTACAAAGTCTCCTTCTCAATATTAGTTGGACTTTCAAAGGATTTTCTTTATATACCGTAAAGGAGCTTTTATCCTGAGAGGCTGTGCTCTGCAAGTTACTGTCTTTGTAAACAGTTCAAGGATGGCTCCGTGCTTGTTCCCTGTCCAAAGCCGCTGCTGGAGATGAAAGCTCAGCTTTATTTAGCATGAGAAGTTGTTACACGACACAGGGAGGGCATGAGCTTATTATTGCTATTACCTATTACTTAACGATAAGGAGGTCTGCTCAGTTCCTCAGGTTGTCACTTTGTTAGCTATTTAGGGTTAATACATTCTTAACTCAAATTGAAATAACAGGCAAAATCTGATAATTTCAGAGCAAAAAGAATTTGGCAATAATGAATGTAGGTACTATGGTGGAAACTATAACACCTTATGGGCTATATGATGTTTTTTGATTTTCAAAATGGTTACACATTTCCTTGAATGGGTCCAGATACTACAGTATCTGGCATATGCCCACTACACATAAGATTCCTATGTCGTTTCTTTTTCTTTTTCTTTTTTTTAATTTTTTGACAGGCAGAGTGGACAGTGAGAGAGAGAGACAGAGAGAAAGGTCTTCCTTTGCCGTTGGTTCACCCTCCAATGGCTGCCGTGGCCAGCGCGCTGCGGCTGGCGCACCGCGCTGATCCGATGGCAGGAGCCAGGAGCCAGGTGCTTTTCCTGGTCTCCCATGGGGTACAGGGCCCAAGCACCTGGGCCATCCTCCACTGCACTCCCTGGCCACAGCAGAGAGCTGGCCTGGAAGAGGGGCAACCGGGACAGAATCCGGCGCCCCAACCGGGACTAGAACCCGGTGTGCCGGCGCCGCTAGGCGGAGGATTAGCCTAGTGAGCCGCGGCGCCGGCCCCTATGTCGTTTCTAAACAAACTGTTTTCATGATAGGAACATATTATGGAAGTAACACATGCTCGTCAAGAAAAATTTGGAAATGCAGAATTGTAGAAAGATAAATGTCAATAGTTTAACAAGCTTGTTGCTTGTTACATTTCCGAACAAACGGCTTACCTTTTGGGTATAACATTTTATAATTATTTCACAGCAGTTGACACAATTTTTATCCTCTTTTTTTCTTTTATGTTACATTATAATTGTATTAGTTACATAGTGCCACTGGAAGACTCAGAGAGCTGAATTAATGAACACTTATGATTACAAGTGAGTTCAGGTCTTAGCTGGAAGGATCCTCGATTCCTCTGGTCTCAGCTAGGCTTGCTCGTGGCTGTGATACCAAGCGATCTTGCCTGGGTTTTCTGCCATGTTTGGGAGTTCACAGTGCTCCTACACGTGGTCTCCCATCTTCCACAAGGCCATCCTGGGCTTGTATGCATGGAGGTGGCAAGATTTCCAGAGAGAGGATGCTCAGGTGCAGAACTGGTACATTATCAGTGTCGCCCACTGCCAATGCAAGTTACAAAGCCAGCTGGATCCCAGGGTGTGGAGGTAGACTCCACCTCTGGATGGCAGGGACCCCTGAGTCAGGAGTGAAGGAGGAGTTAAGAATTTTGGGAAAGTTTTATAATCAGTTCAGTATAATAGTGCAACTTCATAATATTGCCTTGAGTGACAGCATCATAGATAACTTTAAAATTTTCCATATTTTAAGGCATTTAGGTTTTTCCATTGTATTTGCTGGAGCAGAACAAACAGCTTTTGTATTTGGGGTAATTTGAAAAATTTTTATATAGCATCACAGAAGTTGATGCTTTGCTGAAAATTTTATAAACATGCCTGTTGTTTTTCCTTCATGTAGGCACTTCCAAAGAACATTTCAAAAGGCCGATACCAATTTAAATTCACCTCAGTGTTACACGAGTGCCTATTTCATTGCTTTGCCACCAAGATTGAACACTTAAAAAAATGTATGTGGAAATGAATAAGGAACCTCTGAACCCCATCATTTTGTTGATGTAACGGACATTTACTTAATCGCTAGGAAAGAAAGAAAGGAAGGGGCTAGAGAGAAGCCGAGAAGCAGATCTGGACTCCAGCAAGCTTGAGAAAGGCTGTGTCTCTCAGCCTCTGCTCTTACTTGTTCATGATGCATGTCAGTGTTAGGCACCCCCTGAAGAACCCACTCTAAAGAAACATGCTCAGCTTTATTTGCATCAGGGTTTCCCTAATTAATTTGATCACAGAGCTCTTACGTTTTTACATCCGTTAGCGCTTACAGCAACTGTTTTGACTGGAACTTTCTTAAGGAAATGGTGCCTAAGTAAATTATAACTTTTCCCTATGGTGGCAATTTCAGACACCCGGTAAGGCAGGCAGAATTGCAGATACAGCATGATTATTCTTAAAATCATAAACTTTTATGAAAAAGAATGAAAGTTGTTAATGAAAATATTCAGCGTCTCTTCTCCTTGCCATTCTCTTGGTAGTGATATCTCTAAGAGCTTGTGGGCTTTGTTTTAGGGTTGCATTGTTTCCTGAAAATAGCATTCTGGCATTTTGCTCCTCTTCAAATGTCACCATAAGACATACTGGACTCAGGATTGTGAGTCTAAGGTGCTGGCCCTTTTCTAGGTTGGTGCTTCTGCCTGCACGGTCTGAAGACAGCAGCATGCTCACCCTCTGGGAGCTTGGCAACCCTTCAGCCCCAGGCCCCGCCCAAGCCCACTAAACTACAGCCTGCGCTTTAACAAAGAGACACCCTGGAGAGTGCTGTGCACAGGCAGCACTGCTCCATGGCACACCTGGGAAATCTAAAGGACCTGCCCCTTGCCCCTGATCATTGCTCTCTTCTTGGCCTCCCTCTGTTTCAGTTGTCACCACCAAACGCTGCAGAGAGTCACCTATGCGTGTATTGCACTCACTCATTTCAGAATGTGGCCCAAGCAAGGTCATAAACTCATTCTTCTCTTTCTTCAAGCATAGTTAAGCTGACTGTATTGCAAACAAACCAACAGACAGACCAAAGGGAATTAAAAAAAAAAAGGTCCAAACACTAAACACCAAAGCAGAGGAAGGGCCAAACCCAGGCTAGGGGCACGGTGTGGATGGCAGCTCCTGCCATGTACCTTTCCCTGTCTTGGGTGCACATCCACAGCCTTGATTCATTCCTGATTCTGTCCTGGGAGACCTGCCTTCACTCTCCAAATGGCTGGAACCGGAGATTAGAACTCTTTCTTAGCTGCCTCTCTGGTCTTGCCTTTTCTAGCCCTGCTGCCTCCTAATGTACCACTCTCTCAACAGAGGGCTTCAATAACCTTGCTTTTTCGGTGGCCAAGAACTAGAGAAGTGGAACCTCTAGAGTGGGAGACTACCCCAGGTCCCATCGACTGTCAAATGTCACTTTACCAAATGACTGTCCATTATATTGTGTCATATTGTATCCTATTGCATCCTATCCTACTTTATTCTATCCTGTACTATCCCATGCTATTCCATATCTAGATTTCTAATCATTGTGTAGTGATTTTTACAATTGTGATAGTTAATTTTATGCAGCGATTTGGCTGGGTCATGGGATGCCCAGATATTTGGTGAAACATTATTATTTGGGTTCTGTGAGGATGCTTTCGGATGAGATGAACACTTAAATTAGTAGAATGAATAAAGCAGATAGAACCTGCTGACATGAGTGGGCCTCCTCCAATCAGTTGAAAACTTGAATAAACAAAAATGTCAACATTCCCTTAAGTAAAAAATAATTTTTCCTACTTTTGGAACTGAAACATTAGCTCTTTCTGGAACTCAAGTCTGCCAGCCTTTTGCTGGAATTACCCATGGACTTTCCTGAGTCTCCGGTTTGCTGATTCATTCTGTTCAACCCTCAAATCTTGAGACTTGCCAGCTTCCATCACTGTTTAAGCCAATTCCTTATACATTTATTTGTATAGATAGGAGAATAAATTTGATATAGTTGTGTATGCACATATACAAATGTGGCTAATTAAAATATCTAGTTATGGAGCAGACTAAATGAGATAGTGGCTATAAAGGAAGTAGCCTTATCTTCGCCATCGTATCTGTGCTCAAGAGTTAGCGTCTCAGCACAGAAGTCCTGGTCACTATTTCAGATTGTACCCTCATGCATCCTTGAACCTGCTACTCATTATTTCCCTTCTGTGTTTTTTTCTTCTCTAACTCTTGTCATCCCATAAACTTATAATTTACATTTTGGCTATTGTTTGTCTCCCAACTGGAAAATGAGTACCACAAAAGCAGAATGTTTGGGTCTTTTTTTTAAAGATTTATTTATTTATTTGAAAGGCAAAGTTTACACACACACACAAACACAGAGAGAGAGAGAGAAAGAAAAAGAGAGAGAGAGAGAGAGAATCTCCACATCTCCACCCCCATGGGTTCACTCCCCAAATGGCCCCAATGGCCAGAGCTGGGCCAGTCCGAAGCCAGGAGCCAGGAGTTTCTTCCAGGTCTTCCATGTGGGTGCAGGGGCCCAAGGATTGAGCCATCCTCCATTACTTTTCCAGGCACATTAGCAAGGAGCTGGACTGGAAGTGGAGCAGCTGGGTCTTGAACTGGCACCTTTATGGGATGCTGGCGTCACAGGCCCCTTGGGTCTGTTTTGTGGTTAACACCTAATTAACATTCAACAATTATTTAGTGCATGAATGAAAGCCCTTGTCCAGCAAATGGTATGCACTGAAGATGTATTAGCTATCATGAACCAGATGAAAATTAATTTATTAGTGTTCTGGCCTTCCATAAACACACTGTCACCACATAATTAAACTCCACTCAGTAGAATGAGATGTCAATGTGCTTTGAAAAATTTCTTGAAAGAACCAAGTGAGTTGAAGTTCCTAGCCTTCAGTAAGAACTGGACAGTTTTAGGGTTTTTGACAACCAGTAGACATCCCTCAAAACCGGCCGATGGGTTTCCCCTTCGGCTGTGACTAAGGTCCGACCTCCTTTCTGATCTACTCTTCTTTCATCTGTGAGACAAAAGAATCAGAAAGGGGCTTCACACCTGGAGCAAGCCATGAGGCACTAGTGACATACTCAACCCCACAGGAGCCTCTTCAGGTGGCACATTAAGTGCTCAGTGTCCCAGAGAGAAATGGCAGCAGCTTATTACACGGCACAGATACATGTCTTAGAAAATGATACTGGGGCTGGCACTGTGGCCTGGTGGGAAAAGCTACCATCCCATATAGGCGCCAGTTCGAGTCCTGGCTGCTCCACTTCCGATCCAGCTCTCTGCTGTAGCCTGAGATAGCAGTAGAAGATGGCCCAAGTGCTTGGGCCCCTGCACCCACATGGGAGACCCAGAAGAAGCTCCTGGCTCCCGGCTTCGGATCGGTGCAGCTCCGGCCATGGCAGCCAATTGGGGAGTGAACCAGCGGATGGAAGACCTCTCTCTCTCTCTCTCTGCCTTTCCTTTTTTCTCTGTGTAACTCTGACTTTCAAATAAATAAATAAACCTTAAAAAATTCTTAAAAAATGTTACTAACTGGAAGCTGTTTGAGGACCCACTTTAGTAAATGAAAGAAGTTTTTTTACTTAAAGCAGAAACCAGGCACCTCCCTACCCTCTACGAGCCTTCACTCAGTGTAGTCAGTATGGGAGCATCCTGACATATGTGTGCTCCAAGGTCAAGGTTAAATATGTCCTATAAAAATGGTTAAATATATCCTAATAGTAGAGAATAGGGAACATTTTTTCATTCCCAGCATCAGCTGCCTGGGCTAGTGGGCCCTCGGGCAGGAACAAAGGGACAGGTGACCGCATGGTCAGCGGGTTTGCTACTGAAATAGGTACCTGTGAGGTCACTGCCAGGCACTGGGAGTTGAAGACAGACTCTGCCACTGGAAGTGGGTGACTGTTAGCACTAACCGGGGCTCATACTACGTGAGCATGAGCTACGTGTCAGGCACTCTTATCAGCAAGAAATCTCATCACTCTCACAGCAGCTCTGAAAGATCAGTAGGGCTGCTGTCATCCCAAGTTTACAGAGCAGAAAATCATGGCTCTGCAGAATTAAAGGATTTTCCAAGGTCCCATGCTTAGGATGTGAATGTCCTGCGATTTTAATCTAGTGGTTCTGATCCTACACTAGCTTGCTTGGGCTGCCGTAAAAAAAAACCACAGATGGGTGGATGGATTTCTGGAAATCCTGGAGATTGGAAGTCCAAGACCCAGGTGGCAGCAGTGTTTTCTCATCCGAGGCCTTTTGCGCATGGCTTCCCCTGACTGCCTCTTCACATGTTTGTCCCTCCGTCATACACACTCTCGGGGTGGACTCTGGTTCGATAGGCCTGGGTGGGGCCTGAGGCTGAGTATTTGCCAAGCTCCCGGAAGGTGTGCATACTGCTGGTCTTCAGACTGTACTGGGAGCAGCAACATTTTATAAAAGGGCCAGCACTTTAGGCTCAGAGTTCCAAGTCCAACATGTCTATGGTGGACGTTTGAAGAGGAGAAAAATGCCAGAATGCTATTTTCAGGAAACAACACAACCCTAAAACAAAGCCTACAAGCTACCGGAGATATCACTACTGAGAGAATGGCTAGGAAGAAAGAGACATTGAATATTTTCATTAACAACTACCCTTCCCTTCCATAACACAATTCCATGTTTTAACAAAGGGACATCCTGGGAAGATTTTGGACTGTGTCAACTGAGACAAAATTGCAACTCCCCATAATTCAGAATGTGACTGGAGACAGGGCCTTTAATCCAGTCGCATCTGACTGGGGTCCTTATGAGACGTGGTGACAAAACTTAGGGTAGCTAACAGTGACAAGTCAAGTCCTGGTCATTTTAGGTTGATTGTTACAGGCTATTGTTTGACTTCCTGGAAATTAGCAGTTACTGTCAACCTGACTTCCTATAAACCTGATTGTAGATGGTAAGCTGGCTTCCTGTGGTTGATGTATTGATTTCTTAGGCAGGTCAGAGCAGATTGTGGATTAGAGTTCTGTTTTTGTATATTGTCCGGCCATTGTCCATTTGTATATTCAGTTGCTTATCCTCATCAACTATTGGATAAAATTCTCCATTCAACCCAATTCAGTTTCCCTAAAGGAAGAGGCATTTAGCCTAGCAGTTAACATGCCCACATCACACACTGGAGAACCTAGGTTCGATTCCTTGCTCCAGCTCCTGACCGCAGCTTCTTGCCAGTGTAGACCTTGGAAAGCAGCTCAAGTGCTTGAGATCCTACCACCCTGTGGAAGACCTGGATTGAGTTATTGGATCCTGACTTTGGCTTGGTCCAGCCCTGGTTGGTGCAGACATTTGGGGAGAGAATCAGTGGATGGAATATTTCCTGTGCCTGCCAGTTATTAATGAGCCTTGGGCCCTGGTACTTTTCGTTTTAGTGCAGTGGGGCTGGGACTGGTACCTGTGTCTCTTACACAGTAGCCGTAGAGCAAAGATCAATCTTGGAAGTTCTGACATCAGCTGACTCCCTGGAACTATGGACCAGGGTGTTTCGCTTTGTGTTTTTTTAAGATTTATTTATTTATTTGAAAGTCAGAGTTACACAGAGAGGGAAGGAGAGGCAGAGAGAGAGAGAGAGAAGTCTTTCATCCGCTGGTTCACTCCCCAGTTGGCCGCAACAGCTGGAGCTGCACCCATCCGAAACCAGGACCCAGGAGCTTCCTCCGGGTCTTCCACGCCGGTGCAGGGGCCCAAGGACTTGGACCATCTCCTACTACTATCCAAGCCACAGCAGAGAGCTGGATTGGAAGTGCATCAGCCAGGAGTTGAACCGGCATTCTATTCCAGGCGGTGGCTTTACCCACTACCTCTGAGCAAAATTTAAAGCCAGACTCTCCTAATCTCTGCCATCACTGCCTCGTTCAATCCCCAATGGTTGGCTCAAAATCCAGGCTGACTTATTTTTATGAAAAATGTGGTACAGTCATTAGATGTGTGTGGGTGGTGTATTAATTAGCATTTCTCAAAAAAATGCTGGAAGCACAACAATGAGTGAAAAACTGTATATGAATGTGGACAGATGGCAGAGTCTTAGCCATTTAAGGCAAATAAGCAGGGGCAGGCATTTAACACAGCTGATAAGACCTTGCTTGGGTTTCATGTTACACATCAAGATGCCTGGGTTTCTGTTCCACTTCCAGTTCCACCTTCCTGCTAATACACAACCTGGGAGGCATCAGTTGAGGCTCTAGTACTTAGGTCCCTGCCATGTACATGAGTGACCTGGATGGAGTTTCTGGCTACCAGTTTCTGCTTGGTCCAGCCTCAGCTGTTGTGGGCATTTGGGAAGTCAGCCAGTGGATACAAGATATCTGTCTGTCTGCCTCTGTCATCTCTCTGTTTCTATGCCTTTCAAGTAAGTAAATAAATAGATAAATATTTAAAGTAAGTGAATAGAAAAATGGAAAACTATGCATTGAAACAAAATTTCAGGAAGGAAATGCCTCCAAGTTCACTGGCTGCTGCAGTAAAATGGATTCTGGATGATCTTTTCCTTCTTTATGGTCTTCTTTACTACCCCATTTTCCTATTAAAAGCGTGTGTAGTTTTAAAACCAGATAAAAACAGCTCAGCCATTAACATGCTTTGGTGTGTTTTAATCATAAGAAACATGCATGAGGACAGCACCGCGGCTCACTAGGCTAATCCTCCGCCTGCGGAGCTGGCACACCGGGTTCTAGTCCTGGTCGGGGCGCCGGATTCTGTCCTGGTTGCCCCTCTTCCAGGCCAGCTCTCTGCTATGGCCCGGGAGTGCAGTGGAGAATGACCCAAGTGCTTGGGCCCTGCACTCCATGGGAGACCAGGAGAAGTACCTGGCTCCTGGCTTCAGATGAGTACGGTGCACTGGCTGCAGCGCGCTGGCCGCGGCAGCCATTGGAGGGTGAACCAACGGCAAAGGAAGACCTTTCTCTCTGTCTCTCTTTCTCTCTCACTGTCCACTCTGCCTGTAAAAAGAAAGAAAGAAAGAAAGAAAGAAAGAAAGAAAGAAAGAAACAAACAAACATGCATGAGAGTACTTCAAAATGTTTGTGGAAAATTTAAAAATACTTTTACTTTTCTATAAAAATGTTTTGATCTCCATGCATGCATTTTTTATAATATATATCTTCCCATGAACCTTATGAAAACCCCTTGTGTGCATCTGAGCTCAAATGCTTTCCTGGAAGCCCGTGGCAGAGGATCCCTAAAGATGTGATTTGGACCAAATTCACACATTCACCAGGAACAGCTTGAAAATTGAAGAAAATTTGATATTAGGGACTCCTGAATTATTCTGATAGCTGCTTCTCTTTTCACTTTGTAGGCAAAGGCCTCTTTTACCTGCTCTCAATATCTCAATGTTGGAGCTACTAAGAATTATAGCTGTTCTCACCCCTAATATATTTAATTTTCAAAACATGAAACCTCAAGTAGAAATAAAAGCCCTGACTGTATTGGAAACCCGCTGATGCCTGCTTTTTCACCTAGGACAAATCCATCGCATCTTGCGTTTATTTTTATTGCATCTATAAATCGATTGGGAACAACAAAAACCCAGAAGCCTGAATATCAGGAAGAAAAGGAGACTTGGTCACAACTTGTTGACAAGTCTTTCAAACACATAGTTGCTCCTAGCCACAGAAGTACAGTGAGTCGCGTCTTTTTTTCTTTCACAGCACAGGACGATGTCTTCTCAGAGAGGCAGCCAGCGGGTCGTTGGAGGGCAATCTGTGTCTGCTTAGCACGTGGTCCCCACTTTGTTTTCATGACTCTGTCTGTGTTGTTTGTTATTCTTCCTTCCCTTCTGTCCTCTTAGAAGTGTAAGAGAGTAGGATGAGTCATTCTGTGCTACCATCCACACCAGGGATTTCAAAAAGTTCCTGGAGAATGGAACTCAATGGTAAGTTAATTTTGGCAGAAAAAAATGAATTTCATGCATATGAGGAGTCTGGAAAAAGTCATGAAAACATGCACTTTATGAAAAAGCTAAGTATGGATTTTTTATATTTTTTTTGCACCAAAATAAACTTACCTATTGATTCCAACTCCCATGAACTGCTTGAAGCACCCTTATGCTGTTGTCCCCTTCATCAGTCCCTCGAGGGCTCCCACAGCACCACTGGCTTCTCTCTCTGACACCTTCTGTAACCCATCTGGTCTTGGGCTCATTGCTTTACTTGCTCGGCTTACTCACTAGATTCCAAGCTCTTTGAGTGCAGGGCTCAAGCCTTATTTACCTGTGTATTCAGAGAAACCAACGCAGAGCCTAGAAGGAGGCTCCCTTTAGACTCTCTGTGTTCAGGACAGGTGCTGTTGTAGTCTGGGTCTCTCCCAACACCTTCCTCCCAGGTTCACTGGGAGTCCCAACCCCTTGAAGGGAATGCAATGTTTGAGCACAGTCGTGTCTACAGAGAGACTTTCCTTCTGCTAATGCCACCCAGGCCACCCCTCATTCCAGACGCTCTTGGTGCACAGGGTGCCTCTTAGCCATCCAGACCTTGGCTGTCAGTCAAGGCTGGGCCACCATGCACCCTGTGACCATGACTGGGCCTGTGCCAGCTGACTGCTGCCATACCTGCCTTCTCTGAGCATTTGTCTTGAACTCTATTCTTCTTCTGCCACCTAATCGCTCGCTCTCTAGTCTCTTCAGTGTCTCTGTAGCTTCTCCCTGGCCCTCTTGGCATTGTTTTCAGTCCTTCCAGAGCTTTCCATCTTCACGGGGACCTGTGACTTCCCTGGCTGGGGCTCACTGTATCCAGTCAGAACTCACCCTTGGCTCTTTTGCCTCTGAAAGCTGCTGGCAAATGTTCTGCTTGACTGAATGCCAACTTCAATCTCAGTACCCTGTGCTGCAAGGCCTCTACAGCAGAGGTAGGGGTCCCCTAGAGCTTATCACATGACTCTACGACAACCCCCAGCTCCTGAGTGGGAGAGGGGAGGGTGGCTGTAAGCTTTCATGGTCAGGTTTAGGTTGATCTGCTCAGCCTCACCTGTCAGAGCTCACTGTGTTGCTCCTAAAATCCCAATTGGCCCTTTTCTCGGGTCTTGCACATGCCGTACCCATTGACTGGTAAACTTCCTCACTCCCCACTGCGCTTCATGTTTCTCCTTTGGACTCCTGCCCATTTCTGCTCTCTGTTTCTATGCCACTTCCCTTGGTAACTTTGTACTGCTCATGTCCCCCATCCCTGGCCTGGGTCCTGTAGACACCTTTTCTTTTTGCTCCTCTGTCACCCAGTAAATCTCCAGTGTCAACACTGTAGCTGATGTTCATAGGGCGCTTAACCTGTGCAGGCACAGTCTTGAGAGCTTGACAGGTATTAGCTCAATCGCTCCTCCTCCATGATCCCAAGACACACACTGTTTATGTCTGTATTTTACAAATAAGGACATCTGGCACAGGGAAGGCAAATAATTTGTCTAGTCAGATTTTGAACCCAGACTGGCAGGCTGTGGAGCTGCTTAGTATAACTGCTGTTGGTTCACAGCTACATACCAGCTTTGAGCTCAAATTCTTGCAAAATCTGGAATAAATGCCTGAATTCTAGTTACAGATGGTGTTTCTAGCAAATTCAAGTGCAGATCAAATATCCCTAATCTGAAGATCTGAAATCAGAGATGCTCCTAATTCTGAAATTTCTGAGCATTGACTTGATGCCACAAGTGGAAAATTCCATAACATGACTTGTTTCATGCACGAAATTACCAAAGATATTTTGTGGAATTATTCTTCCAGGCTATGGGCATAAGGTGTATATAAAACATACATGAACTTCACGTGTAGACTCGAGTCCCATCACTAAAATGTCTCATTTTAGGTATGCAGATATTCAAAATCTGAAATGCTTCTTGTTGCAAGGATTTTGGATAAGGGATGTCCAACCTGTAAAATTTGTCTGATTCTGGATTTTGTGAGATCGAGCCTGACTAAAACAGGATGGTCACTCAAGTGATGTGTCATTGTCATCTTTGGGTTTGTTAATGATTCCTGTGTTAATCCATCTAATTCAATACAAAATGTTGGATCTGGTAGGGAAGTGTTGTCTATCTCAGCCCCTACATTTGACACAGTTGGAGGTTGTGGCTAGAGCAATTAAGTGACTTGTCCAAGGTCACACATGGAGCTGGTGACAAACAGGATGCCAGGTCAGCTGGTTTCCATTCTGTGTCCTTTCTCCACACCTGGTCAAACAGAAACTAGTCACATGAGGCCATGCCGTTGAAACAAACAGCAAGTACCTGACTGGTCTGATTATGACTCCAAACAATGTGAAGGGACCTGTGGCTTCGGAGCTTGCCGGGGTGGTGATCGGCCCAGAGTAAACACAGAGCTCAGAGAGGGAGGCCTGCTCGGCAAGGCTGGGAGCATCCAGAACCCGCCAAGGTCTGAGAGTGTTTTGCTCTCCGCCAGGCCTTTCCTGCTGTGTGACCTTGGGCCCCTCGCTAGGCGTTCCTGGTGTGCAGTGCTCCCCACTGGAGTGTGAGGGCATTTGCTGAGCTTGTTCCTAAAGGCCCTTTCTGACTCTGAAATTCTCAGATCCTTCCTGTACTTCCATGTTGCCACTGGGCGTGTTCATTGCTGCCACTCTGCCTGCACCTGTGCTGTGCCTCCAACCTCCCGTGATTCATCAGAATCTTCTCCCTTAGAGGTGGAGCACGAGTCCCAGCTTTTGGGTGCCTTTGGATCAAATGCAGGTTACCTCTCTAGAATTGTACATGTCCTGGGAGCAGTTACGCTGCTTCTCTATGCCTCTAGCTGCAAAGTGGTATTAATAATACCTTCAGGGGCCGGTGCCGCAGCTCACTAGGCTAATCCTCCGCCTGCAGAGCCAGCACCCCAGGTTCTAGTCCTGGTGGGACGCCGGATTCTGTCCCTGTTGCTCCTCTTCCAGTCCAGCTCTCTGCTGTGGCCCGGGAAGGCAGTGGAGAATGGCCCAAGTGCTTGGGCCCTGCACCCGCATGGGAGACCAGGAGGAAGCACCTGGCTCCTGGCTTCAGATCTGCGCAGCGTGCCGGCTGCAGCACGCCGGCTGTGGCGGCCATTTGGGGGGTGAACCAACGGAAAAAGGAAGATCTTTCTGTCTGTCTGTCTCTCTCTGTCTAGCTCTGCCTGTCAAAAAAAATTAGTAATACCTTCAGGATAAGACTTGCTAAAATGAGTAAATGGAATTAAATATATAAAAACTCAGTGGGACCTGGAATATAATGCACTGCGGGGAGTGGGGGAATCTGTAACTGTTTTTTCTGCAAAGAGCTAAATAGTAAATACTTTGGGCTTTCATGGTATATGATCTCTCAACTTTGCCATTGTAGGACAAAACCAGCTGTAGACAAGGTGTGAAACAGAAAGGCATTACTGTCTGCCAATAAAACTTTATTCATAATCAGGTGGCAGGCCAAATTTTCATTCCCATCCATAGGACATTGGGCTGTTTGCTACTGTCTTTGAATTTCTGAGTAACCCATCCTTGCCTCGTTTATTATTTCCCAGATATGAGGGCAAGAAGGTACATGTTTTTGAATGAGAACAATTTGCATAATTTCTAAGCACAAGTGTGCAGTTTACTGAATTGAAACGTAAAGACCTTGGGGCCTGCGTCTGAGGGTCCCTAGGTGCACTAGTGCGGAGCTGGCACCAGGAGAAGAATGGTTTCCTCAGCCTGGAGGGGGCCTGCGGACTGGGAGGAACTGCCCTTTCTGAAGAGATGCTGGGCTTTGACATTCTCAGAAATCCCCCGCTGGCACATGGGATGGCTCCCAGAGCTGGGCTTGTGCAGAGCTTTCTCATTGTGCCAGCTGCACCGCGGCCCTGACCTGCGCTGAACCATGCGTTGTTCCTTGCCGTTGTCCAGAGAGCAGAGCAGTCGGGGCTGTGGGCAGGGTGAGCAGTGGCTGCTCATTGCACAGAGCTCAGCCCCATGGGAAGCAGCAAGATGAAGGACCAGGGGAGGTGGAGGAGAGCACCGCCATGCTCGTGTGCCAGCTGGGAAAGTGAAGTGACCTGCTGGGACTGGACTGGGAACGGGGCCTGTAGATGGTGGTAATTGGAATGTGCTGTAACGCATCTGGTAGTTACTCCGGTAAACTCAGCGTCCTGGCCAGGGACCCACGGAGGGAAAGAATCTCCTGGACGCCTCTCTTAATTCCCAGTGGGGTTCCAACTGGACTGGGCAGCCCCCAGCCTGGCAGGGTTGACAGAGCAACCCTGCTTGACTCAGCAGTTCGGGGAAGCCCCTAGAAATGCCAGATCAGTAGTCATCTGCCTCTCACAGAGCCTGGGGCATGCCCAGGCACCCAGGAGGGGCGTGGAATGAGTGTGGGTGACTGCACACCATGGCTTTCCGTGTTCTGAGCTTTGGTGTGAACCTTGCTTTCCTGGGTGACCAGAGAGCCTCGTCTGCCTCCAGTGGAGGGATGGTCTCTGGGGACCTACTTTCTCCATTCACATCTCCACTCTGTTACCAGCTCTGTGGTTTGGGCCAGTTACTTCATGTTCTGTGCCTTAGTTTTCTCATGTGTAGACTAGTGACAACATTAAATCTTGATAAAATATTGTGATGAGGATCAATTGAAGCGTACACACGCGCACACACACACATGCACACACATGAGAACGGAACCTTGCCCATAGTGTCTGCGTGGCTGCCATGGTTTGAATGTGTCTCCTACATTCTATGTGTTGCAAACTTAATCCCCCAAATCATGTTAATGACATTGGCTAGGAGGGGCCCTGGGAGGTGACTGAGTCATGAGGGCTCTGCGTTCATGAATGGCTTCATTCATTCATGGATCACTGGGATCTCACGTGGGTGCCAGCTCTCTCTCAGACTGGCTCTGTTGTGCATGGGGCATCCTACACCAGGTTAAGATGTAGCGAGAAGCCCTCACCGGGTGCGTGTGACATGCTCAGAGGGCTTCCCAGTCTCCAGAATCATGAACTGAATGGACCCTCTTCTTTATAAATGACCTGGTCTGTAGTGCTTAGTTATGGCAGCAGAAAATGGATTAGGACAAAGGGTTTACACATTGCAGTGCTATTTTTTCACTTGTAAACAAGGATGCTGACATTCACTTGCTGGGGTCTTTGTGATGATGAGATAGTTTTGTGAAGGTAAAACCCTCATCCATGGGTCTACCATACAGCAGGTCCTCAGCGAACATCAGGAACCCTGTGGGGTCCTGCCTGGTAGATTTGTTGCATAGCTCACGTGAGCGGTGCTGACGGTCAGGGATTCTGGATTATTGGTAGACCTGGCTCGGCCACTGATAAGCTGTGTGAACTCAGGCTGGCTGCCACCCTCTCTGAGGGACTTTATTCCAGGATAAGGAGGTTGGAGCAGGTTCACCCTTTGTGTTACGACATCCGAGGTTTTCCAGAGACTGGGGAAGGCGTAATCTAGATGATTGTCTTGTATAGATTTGCCTTTTAGCACAAGCCTAATTTAGATGTTGGAGTCCAACACTGGGAGCGTGTAATACAGTAGTGAGACACGACAAGCCCAGGGCCTTTGAACAAAGCACTGAACCTTATTTTAAAGAAGAACAAGCTTCATAGTCAAAGGGGGGATGTGACTATGACCTTGTCTAAATAAGATCGGAGTTGGCGAACTCAAAAGGCTTCCATAGCCTTGGCAACTCATGACAAGAATGTAGGGTGATTATTGACACCATAAACAAGGGTGTCAATTGTTAAGTCAACAACAGGAGTCACTGTGCACTTACTCCCCATGTAGGAGCTCTGTCCTTAATTTGTTGTACAATGTGAATTAACAGTATAGCTAGTACTCAAACAGTACTTTACACTTTGTGTTTCTGTGTGGGTGCAAACTGTTGAAATCTTTACTAAATTGATCTTCTGTATATAAAGATAATTTAAAATGAATCTTGATGTGAATGGAATGGGAGAAGGAGTGGGAGATGGGAGGGAAGTTATTGGGGGGAAAAAGCTACTGTAATCCAAAATATATACTTTAGAAATTTACATTTATTAAATAAAAGTTAAAATTTAAAAAAAAATAAAAAAGAACAGCCTTCTTAAACCCATACTATCCTCCAGGTCCATCATCATCACTGCTATAATCATCATCGTAATTATTGCAGTAAGCATTAAATTCCTCATATATTTTCACTCATTTGGCCATCACAAGCACCCATGAGGCAGGTGTCATTGTCCCCATGAAGACAGAGAAGCTTATATGCCAGGGTCACACAGTTGCTAAGTGGAAATGGAAATGGGCATTGACCACAGTGGTTTGAGCACTGGGTCTGCCTCTTGGCTGTGGGACTTTGTTGGCAGATAGAGCAAACGGACCAGGTCACAGTCTGTAGGACACTGGCAGGAAGAGTGGGGCAAGTCCAGAGTCAGGCTTGCTGCACGCAGCTGGGGACCCACTCCAGAACTTCTGATGGCCAAAAACAAATTGTACAACTTCTCCGGGTCATGCTGCCCAAGGACAGGAGGGTCAAGCAGGAGTATTGTATTCAACAAAGTCAGGGAGAAAGAGAGGTGCCCCATAGAACCACCTGGTCTGTTGTACCCACACAGGCAATGGTATGCAGGGGTAGGCGTAGCCAGTGAAAAGGCAGGCCATTGGCTTTTTGTAGCCAATGAAAAGGCAGGCCATGGGCTTTTTGTAGCCAATGAAAAGGCAGGCCATGGGCTTTTTGTAGCCAGTGAAAAGGCAGGCCATGGGTTTTTTGTAGCCAATGAAAAGGCAGGCCATGGGCTTTTTGTAGCCAATGAAAAGGCAGGCCATGGGTTTTTTGTAGCCAGTGAAAAGACAGGCCATTGGCTTTTTGTAGCCAATGAAAAGGCAGGCCATGGGCTTTTTGTAGCCAATGAAAAGGCAGGCCATTGGCTTTTTGTAGCCAATGAAAAGGCAGGCCATGGGCCAGGCAGGAGATATTGATGCATTGGTGCATCTTCCACATTGCTTGGCTTTGTGTTATAAGAAAAAACTGTATTTTCACATGAGATGGCCCTTTAGGGTGGTTGTGTTCACTCAATACCTTTGAACGAGTATAAGATTAACCTCACTGGGCTCCATGGAGAAGGAAAACAAGAGGCGATTTCAGGTGATATTCAAAGAAAGCCATAAATGAGACGCCGCTGCCTCACTTCAAACCTTTTGTTCAATGGAATATTGCCATCTTACAGATGCAGAGACTGAGACCCAGCCATAAGTGTGCTGATCACCAGCACACAGTGAGGCTGTGGCAGAGCTGGAATTCAAATCCTGGTTGTTCGAATCCTAAATCTCTGCCCTAAACTGCTCCATGCTGTTGGTTCACATGAGAAAGGTTCTACCCCTAGGCTCTACACGCAAGATGATGTATGACTGGTCCCTGTCATGGCTGGGCACTCACGCCAGCCTTTGCCTTGAGAAGATCTTGCTGCTCCCGGACTCTCTGTGTTCTCGCTGCGTCTCTGTCTTTGCTTAGGCTGTGTGTCTCCAGGGATTTCCTTTGCCAATGTTCTACTCATCCTTCAACAGTTGGCTCTTGTGTCACTGTGCTGGTGAAGTTTTTCTCACTTTTTTTGTAACTGACCAGATTTCAGCCTGTTCTTGCACCATTTCTCCCATCCAATCTTGTCTTCACACTCTTGCCACAGGGAACTTTCTAGACTGCAACTCTGATCCTACCACTCCCTGGTTCACCACCCTTCCGTAGCTCGCTATTGTTCTGCGAGTGCCTAGCATGCTTGACCAGTTCTGGCTGGCTCTTGCTTTTGCCTCACCAGGCTCACTCCTGCTCTCAGAGTCCTTTCGGTCTTCTGGAACTCCCTCACTTACTCACTGCTTTGGTTCTTGCTCTTCCTGGAATATTCTCCACCTCTTTCTTCAGTGAGAAATACTCTCTCATGCTTGTAGTCTCAGGTCAAATCATTTCTTCCTCTCAGAGACTTCCCTGTCTCCCAAGCCAAGCCAGACTCCTCCATGAACTCCTACAGCTCCTGTTGTAAAACCTACCATGCTGCTGTTATGTGTTAGTGTCTCTCTTTTGGGATATTAATGGTGAACTTCAATATGGCAGGTAGCTTGGCCTGGCCATGGGCAGAGCTCATGATACAAATGTAGTGCTCAGGGTCCAGCGTTGTGGCATGGAAGACTAAGCCTCACCTGCAGTGTCAGCATCCCCTATAGGAACCAATTTAGGTCCTGGCTGCTTGACTTCCCAACCAGCTCCCTGATAACACGCCTGGGAAAGCAGCAAAAGATGGCCTAAGTGTTTAGGCCCCTACATACATGAAGAAACTGCACCCAGAAGAAACTCCTGGCTCCTGGCTTCAGCCTGGCCAAGCCCTGGCCGTTGCAGCCACTTAGGGAGTGAATCCAAAGATGGGAGATCTCTATCTCTCTCTCTCTCTCTGTTTGTGTGTATATCTGCTTTCCAAATAAATAAATAAATAAATCTAAAACAAGTGAATAAAAAAGCAAAGATAGTGTTCAATGATTCTTAGGTAGATGAATGAATGAGGACATTGACTTGACCAAGACCATGGACAAGCAGACTATAGCTTTGGGGATCTGCTTCCCATCCCAAACCAACTCCATATATTGGTCCTTCTTGCATGCTCATTTCCTCCTTTAGAACATTTTCTCTGGTCACTCCTTCCTGTATACCATATTTAAAAGCATGGGAAATAGTATTCCCTGCCCTTGTTCACACCTTTCAAATTTTGTAGACTCTCATGCTCCTTCTGTTTTGTCTACTGGTCAAATTACATATTTTTAGTTTCTTTAGCTTTTCTATGTTAAATAAATCTCTACATACTCACTTTGGACTCACTCCAGTTTTCGTAATTTTGTTTTTTCCCCTCTTCGCACTTCCTTAGTACTACTTTAAGCATGTCCTTACGTTGAAAAGCACTTGCTTAGGCATATGGTTCAGTTTAAGTCCATCGCCAGTTATTGAACCTGGCACTTGGGATAAAAAGATGAACAAGGCCATCTCAAATGATGTATCTATCCCTCTCCCTCCCTTTATTGAATTATACACTGGTGGATAATGTACCAGTAATGTAGCTCCTGCCACATAAGTGTATAAGTATGCATGCATGCTTGGTATGTAGACGTGGCATAAAGAGGAATTATGGGACGGGAAGCAGAGAGAGGGAAAGCTGACTCCATGTAGGTTAGGGAAGGTTGCCTGAAGAAGGTGATCTGGTAGGCACATTCTTGTTTATAGTGGTGCAGGACCAACCCAATTAGGAGCCGGTCAAGGAGTTAGGTCAATGTTCTTAGACATTCTCTAGTACACCAGGCTTTAACCCTTTGATTGCCTACACCCCTGAAGACAAGGATGAGACTGGGGGAAAGAGGGGGGCAGTGAGCATCATCACATGGGTGACTCAGGGCAGTGGCTGTTCACCGACAACATTGAAGGCTTTGCTTTCTCAAACCGGGCCTTCTCATGATCACCTCCTCTGTTTATGAAGCATACGACAAGAGCAGCAGGCTTACAGAAATCCTGATCTGAATTTGATTGATTTTACTAAATTTTCCCTGTCTTGCTTTTAAACAAAAATAGTGATTTAAGTTTTTCCTTCCTAACAATTTAATAGATATTTCTCTACAATGTCTTGCTAAACAGAATCCCCCAAATGATTCCAAGCATCCAAGTTACTACATCATCATGAACTAATGGGTACATTGTGAATATTTCTTCCCTTCCCCCAGCCAAAACGAGCCCCCAGTACACTTATAAACTCCTCAAACTGTCTTTTTATCCTCATTGTACATCACTCTGAATACTGTATGACCATTTCTTAGCTCGACATTTTTCAAGAGTAATCCAGGAAGTGCCTAATGCTTCCTTCTCATTTGGGAGAATTTCAGAGCAGGAATGAATGGGGGCCAATGATGGGACACCAACAAGAGCAAAGAATAGAAGCTTTAGAGTTAGGAAATGCAAATTTTAAGCACTAGCTTTTCCAGACTGACTAGCTGGCTAGGGATGGTTAACTTCTTAGGGCTTTATTTAAAAACTAGAGATAGAAATTATGAGACTTCAATTAACCAACCTGCATTGGTTCAGGTCCACCAAGAAGCAGATGCCAAGCAAGATTAAACATGTAAACATTTTATTAGAGGAAATGCCTGTGAGAAAGGAAATAGCGAGGGCATTTAGAAAGGACGAGAGAGCCTCAGAAGGCAATGTAGTTCTGACCCCAGTGAGAGGGAGTTGGGAGGAAGTTGGGTGGAAGATTCCCAGACTATTGTTTAGTCTACAAAGCCTCTGTGGAGTCCATGAGTTAAAGATGACTGACAAAGGAGTCCTGGAGTCCTGGGTCTCCCAGGAATGTGTCAACCTGAGTGTTCCCAAAGCACTCAGTCACTTGGGGAGCACTGATTTCAAGTTCAGTGGCTGTGGTGCTAGGTCACTTATGCTTCCTGTTGTAGGAGGTCTGTGAGGTACGCCGTCATTGCCACCTCTATGTCTGCTATATTCCTGGTCACAGGCATGACTGCCCAGTGCTTGAATCTGAAGTATACTCCCGTCCCCAAGCTTTGCAGGACAGTGTCCCTGTTCCATGAAACAATAGCAGACCAAGCCCTCACATTGGCCTGATAAGAAGATGATGAGTGTGGTGGGTGGCTAGTGGGAGAAACTCAGGAGATATTAGAAGGGGCCTGCAGCATGATGGGCCCCTTGCCTGCCTTCATGTTCCTGTTTTCTGATATACTTTGGGGCAAAGCTTTCAGTTACTTTCAACTATTGTCAAGAGTTAAGAATAGAACAAAAGAAGACATAAAAGCTCCCAAATACAGGATGGCTTTGTGTCTCTCCTCTTTCTGTACTCTACCCCACTTCCTTACAACCATCTTAAGTTGCTTAGGTAACAAGCCTATCAAAGCATCCATCCCAAGGACCAAATTTAAAATACGTGTACTAACTGCCTGAAGGGGGTGAGTTTGTTGATGATGTACTGATGTACTGACTAGGAAGGGATGAAGTACCTGGCATGCCTCAAAGAGCTGTCCTACTCCCACCAGGTCAACGGGTCTCTGTTAGAGGTGTTGCCCTTTGAATGAGCTTCTTTAACTTAATGACCTAGTAGCCTCTTTCGACTTTCTGCCCATTTATTCCTACAACAAATATTGGAGAGTCTCCTCTGTGCCAGGCATTGCATCCTGTGTTAAGATGAGGAAGGCGCCGGCGCCGCGGCTCACTAGGCTAATCCTCCGCCTTGCGGCGCCGGCACACCGGGTTCTAGTCCCGGTCGGGGCGCCGGATTCTGTCCCGGTTGCCCCTCTTCCAGGCCAGCCCTCTGCTGTGGCCAGGGAGGGCAGTGGAGGATGGCCCAAGTACTTGGGCGCTGCACCCCATGGGAGACCAGGATAAGTACCTGGCTCCTGCCATCGGATCAGCGCAGTGCGCCGGCCGCAACGCGCTGGCCGCGGCAGCCATTGGAGGGTGAACCAATGGCAAAGGAAGACCTTTCTCTCTGTCTCTCTCTCTCACTGTCCACTCTGGCTGTCAAAAATTTAAAAAAAAAAAAAAAAAAAAAAAAAGATGAGGAAGGCGCTCTAACAAAGTGTCTTAATTTGCCTTCTCCAAAAGTGAATCCCAGCACAAAGGTCTGGTTGCAGGTAGCTGACCTTGGAGATGCTCCCAGTAAGCAAAGAAACAGGGAATGAGTCAGGTGAGAGCAGCAGATCAACAGCACGTGCTTCCTCCAGAGCACAGGCCAGAAAACTTCTTCTTTTCTTTTCTTTTTTTTTTTTTTGACACTCAGAGTTAGACAGTGAGAGAGAGAGACAGACAGACAGACAGAAAGACAGAAAGATCTTCCTTTTTCCCTTGGTTCACCCCCCAAATTGCTGCTATGGCTGGTGCTTTGCAGGCGGCTCGCTGCGCCGATCCAAAGCCAGGAGCCAGGTGCTTCCTCCTGGTCTCCCATGGGGTGCAGGGCCAAGGACCTGGGCCATCCTCCACTGCCCTCCCGGGCCACAGCAGAGAGCTGGCCTGGAAGAGGAGCAGCCGGGACACAATCCAGCGCCCCAACTGGGATTAGAACCCGGGTGTGCCGGTGCCACAGGTGGAGGATTAGCCTATTGAGCCATGGCGCCGACCAACAAACTTTTTCTTTATAGGGCTAGAGGGCTGTTGTGGTGTGGACACAGGCATAGGCAACATGCAAATAAATGGGCATGGCTATAATCTAGTAAAAGCTCAACTTATAGAAATGAGTATCTGCCTGGATTTGGGTCATAGTCTGCTGACCCGTGGTATAGAAAGTCCCTGTCATGGGCAACTGGAGACCTGCTGGAAACACACCTCCACAGATTTGTACCACTGAAGAGCAAACCAACCAATGTATTTCTCTATCAAATTCCTTCTCTCAGGGTTTGGAGAGTTGTCCCCTTCCTCCCCTGCCCACGTGTCCTCCCTCCCCCTGGTTAACCATGAGCCCATCTTGCCTGCCCCAGGAGTGCTGGGCATGTTTTGCAGGCCAAGACACTTAACACTCCTCACTGTGCAAGCCTTCTGCACATGACCTTGAAGGTGATATGGGATGTGGCAGAGGCATCCATAGCACTTTGTGGTAGGACAAGTATGAGTTTCTGAAAAGTGAAGTCATACTTCATGTGGTCTAGAGAACCCTGGGTAACTATTAAAGAAATGTGCTAGACACACAGGTGAAGCATCAGGCACAGAGCAGGTAGCCTGTGGGATAACACAGAACAAGTGCTGTGCTAAGGACCTCGGATGTGGGAGGTACTTCAGAAATGTTAGTGGAAAGTTGAATTAACAGACAAGTTCATGTTGATCCAAAAATATTTGAAATCACGCACGGTTGTTTTAATAAGATGCTTTTTCCACAAACGTTTTGAAGTCTCCTTGTCTTGACTCAGTTAATCTCCACAGAAATTCTATGAGGTAGGGGCTGTTTTATTCCCATTTTACAGGAAGAAAAACTGAAATCTAGAGAGTTCAGGCAATGTTCTCAAATTCGTACATTGTGAACCTTGGCATTTTGTCTCCAGGATCCACTGTGAAAGATGAACCCAGGAATGCTCTTGAGATACTAGAGGTATCAATTTGGTGGGGTATTCATAACACTGGTTCACGCAGAGGGTGACTTAAGACAACAGAAATTTATTGTCTCACAGCTCTGCAGGCCAGAAGTGTGAAATCAAGGTGTTGGCAGAGCCATGCTCCTTCTCAAGGCTCTGGGGGGAGATTTCTTCCTTTCTTCTTTCTGGTGCCCATCCATTCTTGGCTTGTAGACACACTCTGAACTCTGTCATTGCCTTTAAATTGGTTTCTCCCTATGTGTCTTGGGATTTCTTCTCTTATTCTAAGAACACCAATTATATTGGTTCAAGGATGTACCCTAATGAGTTCATCCATACTTGATGAATCTACCCAGACTCTTTTTCCAAATAAGGGCACATTCACAGGCAGCAAGGGCCAGGACTCAGGCACATCAATTTAGGGGATACCATTCAGCCCATAACACTGGACTAGGCACTGTTTCAGGAGCGGAAATTCCAAGGCAAATAAGACACGGGTTTGCTTTGGAGCCACCTGCAGTCTAAAGGATGAGAAGGATGATTCAGAAAAGCGGGTAAGTGGAACATCATAGACTCAGCTCTCCAGGAATTGCATTTACACGGTGCATCTTCTTCCAGCAGCCTGTGCGGCTCCCCTAATTTTCACATCTATCTTTTATTCTTCCATCAGTTATTGATTCTTAAGGTTGGCTACACACAAGTGAGAAGTTTAACTCAAAATAAGGGCAACTTCCCTCTCTGGGCCTCAGTTTTCTCGTCTGTGCAGGAGTTGGTTGGCGGCTGGCGCCGCGGCTCACTAGGCTAATCCTCCGCCTGCGGCGCCGGCATCCTGGGTTCTAGTCCCAGTTGGGGTGCCAGATTCTGTCCCGGTTGCTCCTCTTCCAGTCCAGCTCTCTGCTGTGGCCTGGGAAGGCAGTGAAGTGCACCCGTATGGGAGACCAGGAGGAAGCACCTGGCTCCTGGCTTCATATCAGTGCAGCGTGCCGGCCGTAGCGGCCATTTGGGGAGTGAATCAACAGAAGGAAGACCTTTCTCTCTGTCTCTCTCTCTTTACTGTTTAACTCTGCCTGTCAAAAAAAAAAAAAAAAAAAAGAGTTGGTTGGACACATTAGTGGTTGTTTGATCTGGCAACACACTAGAATCACCTGGAGATATTTTTTTTAAAACTACTGAGGCTTCAGAATGACCACAGAGATTTGACTTGCTTGGTCTGAGTTGAGGCTTGGGTATCACGAAACTTTTCTAGGTTATTCCAGTATGAAACTAGGCTAAAGACGATTGGCCTGCGAGACCATTGGCGCCCACAGACTCTGCCATCCTTGAGCTAGTCAGTTATGCACTTTCATTCCCACGCTAAAAGTGCTATGGACTGAATGCTGGTCTCCTAAAATTCGTGTGCTGAAACCCTAATCTCTAGCGCGATGCTATTTGAAATGGAGTGGGAAGTAGTGAATGCATTTGGTGCCCTTATAAGATACTTGAGACAGGTTGCTGCTTCTCTGCTCCTGGCTGTGTGAGGACCTAACTAGAAACAGAGCCCTCATTCGAATCTGTTGTCCGGCCTCCCAGCCTTTGGAACTTTGAGAAACAAATGTCTGTTGTTTAAGCTACTCAGTCCAGGAGCTGATGAGGATGCGTGTTTTCTGCCAGAACTGGGTCCAGGCAGGATCCCAGAGGGTCCGCTTCCTTCTCTGGTAGCCCAGTGCTGATTTTTCCAGCTTTTAACACCCAAAATGCAGGCCCTGAAGTTTTGCCAAAGAAGATGTTTACAAGCAAATGCTCTGGTGGGGGGAGCTGTCAGCAGGGCTGGGGAATAGCTGCAGAGATACCAGCAGTTGTGAATTAGGCATTAATTGCTTCCTGGCAAGGCCAGCCCCTTGATGGGCCATGGCCCAGAGACCATTCAGGTTACTCAGGTAAACACACTTCCTCCTCTTCTGGGCTTTGGGATCCTGCTGGTAGGAAAAGCTTGGGAAAATAACCTGGCTAGTGACCAGAAAAATGCTTCCTGTAGTCTGAAGGCCAAAGCAGGCATGAGGAGTTTCAAAGTTGTAGTTTTTTTAAGTCATTTTTTTTTCTTGATCATATCTCAAAGTGAAGGTGTTTCTGAATTAAGAACTTGGACTTTATATTGTGGCCCACCTGAATTCAAATTCCTCTTCAACTTTCTTATCACTGCCACTTTGGAGAAGTTACTTAACTTCTTTGAGTCTCAGTTTATTAAATTGTTAAATGGGTATAACAGGGGAACTTCCTTCTGGCTTATTATGAATGTGTACGGTTACTTGTAATGATACCTGTAAAATGGTTAGCATGGCGCCCAGCACATAGACACACCTAATCAGTGTTTGTTTTTGTTGAGTCATTCTTTGAATTTTTATTGGGTCATGAGCCTGGTAGGTGACAAGAACATGAACTAAAGGGCATCAACACCCAACATATACCAGACACTGAGTCAAGCAATGACAAGCACAGCATCTCACTCAATATTTATAATAAGCATGTGGGTTAGGTGTGATTATCTCTGCTGTATAAGTGAAGAAACTGAGACCCACGGAGGTTCCATAGCTTGGAAAACATCACACAGTTGTGTGTTGGTGTGGCCTCATTCTGATGGTACTTCCTCCCACCCTATAACAAGAGAAGCATTTCAAGATGGAGCAGCCTGGAGGAGTGTGTGTGTGTGTGCGTGTGCGCGCGTGCATGCGTGTGTGTGCGTGTGTGCCTGTGTGTAAGCACCTACTTTATCAGAGATATTTAATTATAGAGATCTTCAGTGAGATTTCAGTCTACGATGTGGCTTGAAGGACCACAAGGAGTGACACTGTAGAGGTTGAGATGACAACTCAGTACGTCATCATCTTCATACCGTACTCCAGAGGCACCTGGTGGGCTGGAAGAGATACCATGAGGATGTGAGATGAGTCAATTACTTCTCTGTGGCAGCAGGGCCCTTCCCAAATGTAGAGACCCAACAGGAGTGTCTGAGAAGAGGGATCTAAGTTGGCCTGTTAGGGGTGGGAAGAGACCCTAAAGGAGCCAAAATGGCCCCTAAATTTAGAGATTCTTCTAAGTTTCTCTATCCCCCATACTGCACACCCTAGATGTCTTAGAAAGGTCAGGGCCAACCCTTCCTCCCCTCCATTTTCTCGTTGTTGCTGTTTTGGTGGGTTAATTAGAGCTATCTCAATCATCCCTAACTCCCAAATGTGGATTCTTTCCTTGCTGGGATAGAGAAACTGGAAATTCTTGGTGTTATGTAGAATAGTGTCTCCCAGGGGTGTCCGTATCCTAATCCCCAGCACCAGTGAACGTGTTTGTTCTTGGGGCAGAGGGAGAAGAAGCTTGTGGACCAGCTGACTTTAAGACAAGGAGAGTGTCCTGAATTACCCAGATGGGCCCAGTGTGGTCCGAAGGACTTTAAAAGTGGGATGGCTGAGAGATGACATGAGCCAATCAGAGAGGGTGGCATGAGAAGGGGTCAGCTTCATGGTGCTGATTCTATGATGGGATGCAGGGCGGGCAGGAGGGATAGTCAGGAGGCAGGCACTTGCCTGAAGCCTCAGGGAACAACCACAACCCGCTGATATCTTCATTGTGGTGTTGGATTTCTAACCTATAGAACTTTAGCCTAATAACCGTGTTGCTTAAAGCCACTAAATGAGGGTAATCAGCAGCTATGGGAGACTGATCTTCCTGGCATCACACAGTGAGTGGGGAAAGTAGGAAACCAGATAGCAGCACCTGAGGAGTGGTGAGTGACCTTCCATGGCCCAGTCCATATACAGAACCACAGTAAAAACAGGGAAGAGGTCACCAATTGAGACCTCCTGGGACGATTTGCTGGGGAGAATGGGAGAGCAGAGATTTGGGAACCAAGTGGTCTGGTTTTAGAAACTGACTCTGTCAAGTCAGCTCTGCAAAGTTAGACAAGTGACTTAATTTCTCTGAATCTTGGTTTCTTCATCTACAAAGCACTACATGCAGGAAATCCGATCAAGTTACCCCTTCCTCCCTAAATTCAGATATTAGTTAACTGTAAGGATTTATAACAACCAGAGAAAAGCGCCTATTGCCAGGTGATCCCTTCTCCAAAGCTACCTGTCACTTTGTCTTTCTTTCTCTTTGCAAAGGCCTCAATCACTCTTTAGAAAGAATGACATCTGCTCTTAGTGCTCACGCAATGCCATAGAGGCAAAACTTCAATGCAGGGGGTATAATTTTGATGGGAAGGCAACAAAATGCATGAACAAAGAATCAAGATTAGGCCTGAGATTCTTGGCAGAAATATACTTCTAAACGAATATGTATTTCTTGTGAATTTCAAGTTTACTCCAACACTGGCCAAATCCCCAATTTTATTGCCTTTTGCCTTTACTACGTGCCCAGAAATAATATTCTTCGGTAAGTATGGGTGATTGAGATGCTCTGCATTCCCACCTTTGCTCCAAAGTCAGCCTCCTCAGATCTGACCTCACTGCCTGCCCACCTCTCCCCTCCCAGTTTGGCACTACCCTGTGTTTTATGCCTCAGTTAATGGCATCATCATTTTTCCAGTCCTACAAGCTTGAGACACTTCCTTAGAAGCCACCACCTTAACATCTTCTTAACTTGCCTCTTCCATATGTTCATGTCCTCATCATTTTTTCTTTAACCCAGAAAAAAAAAAATGGTGTCACAGTTTCTCTTTCTGCCCCAGGCTTTGTAGCCGTTCGCACTGTAGTCAAGTTTCAACTCAGCCCTCAGCATAGCATTTCTGAAATAATAGTTTATTCCTGTTACATTTTTGCTTAAAACTCTTTAATGTTCTTCACTAATCACAAAGGCTGGGGACTGGATTTTGTGCCCCTAACATTCTCTTGCTGAAGAGCTAAGCCCAATGTGACTGTATGTTGAGATGAGGACTTTAGGAAGCAATTAAGGTTAAATGAAATCATAAGGAGCAGACCCTAACCTTATAGGATTAGGGTCCTTATACGGCAAGACACCAGAGAGCACCCTCTCTCTAATGTGAAGACACAGAGAGATGGTTGCCAACTGCAAGCCAGAAAAAGAGCCCGCCCCAGAAAGCAATCCTGCCAGACCTGGATCTGGGACTTTTGGCTCTGGAACTGTAAGAAAACAAGGTTCTATTGTTTAAATTTTGTTACAGCAATTCGAGCAGTCTAATGCCATGAGATAAAGTCATAATATGTAAGGCTCTTTTCTTTCTAACCTTGCTCACCTGATAGGTCATCCATGTCCCTTTCCTTTGCGCAAAAATCATGGAGTGTCAAAACCCACCAGTGATGTTCCTTTCTCTGCTGGAAATTAGCCTGGCTTGTTCCTTTGCACTTTTTATGATTTTTCTTAGTGCATGTGGTTAAAATTCCACCTTGTGGAATTTTCCTTAGCATTGATAGAAGCCTGTTCAACACAATTAAACATATAATAATTACTCCTCATTTAATCTACATCTCCCAGTGGACAAATTGAGAAGAAGAGAGGATTCTGTCTTAGCCATCTTGGTCGTGTCCAGGGAACTCGGCACAGATCCTGGCACCTGGTAGGTGTGTCGCAAGTCTGTTGAATGGATGACTCTGTGAGTGACACAGGAAGAAGAGCTTCCAGTCGCTCTTGGGATGAACCCCCACGTGGTTTTCTCATGTCCTACATACCTCTACAGTCTCATTTAATTCCACCCCCTCTTGGCACCCGACACAGAAACTGCTTATCCATTGTGTGCCACCTCCTCTCTCACAGATTTTGTGCGTTTCCTGCCCTCCACCTGGTAGCTACTCATCCTTCAACTTGTGGCTAAATGGTTTTCTTGATCTTTCACCCCCTAGACAAGATCACTTCCCCTGGCCTTTGTTCACCAGCACCTTCTGTTTGCTTCCTAATACTGACTCCTGTGTGCTGCTGCATGCTCGTGTGATTATGGAATTAACACCGGGCTTCCTGGCCAGACAGCAAGATCCCTCAGAGCAGGGGGCCTGTTTGTTTTCTTGTTAGTTTTGTTTTCACCTCTTTCTCTCTCTAGGGCTTAGAATAGCATCCTGCCATGGTGAAGGCACTGGTAATTAATACTGGGAGATGGAAGGCAAGTGAGAGTTGCAAGTTATAAATCAGACTACTTTTAGACATTTTTCTCTACATAATTTCATTCACTTGAAGTTATCTAATAACCGATCAGAAGAAGCTAGGCCTTATCTCTCCATGGCTTAACCCTTGCATTCCTTGTTTTTTTGTTCATTGTGGAACGAGCAGGTTTATAGATGAAGGCTGTGCAGACTCAAAGTCCTCCATGTCTCATAGGTGAGGGGATTCTGAATTGTTTCTTCACCAGGGAGCAGATGGGAAGAGCTAAAACTTGTGCCTTGTCTTTATAGGCAAGGTGGAGTTGTACTGTAGAGAAGGAACGAATCAGAGAAGAAGGATTTTGGATTTAGTTTGGTAGCTACAAAAGCTTCGGCTCTGGAACCTGACTTCCTGGTATCAAATCCCAAATCTACCTCGTTCAGGAGAGTGACCCATGGCAAATTTTTACCATCCATGTGCTTGCATTTTCTCATCTGATCCAACAGAGGTTGGAAATATTACCTACCTTGGTGGATTGATACCACAGCTGAGTAGGTTACCGTGTGCACCAGTCTTAGACGAGTGCATCTGGAAAGGTTGTTCGATGCTGGTGTCCACCCCCCGGAGTTTTTAATCCATGCAGAGAGACATGGATTACTATATCTTCCACTGAGGCCAGGAAAATAAACTCACGAGAGCTTAGGGAGGGAGAATTTGGCCATATTTAGAAGTCTCCATCCTCTGCGGAGTTATCTGGGGAGGGATTGTTTTCCACCTAGTCCTTACAGAATCAGGTTTGTTCTGGCTCAGAGCTTGTGACTGAGGATCGTTCTGACCACTTGTGGGATTCAGTCCTAGCAGGTTCAAATGTCTATGGATATGAGCCAGACTCTCTCATGTCAGTTTAACAGCGGTTACATCTTGGCAGGATCTCCTTTGTTTA
Organism: Oryctolagus cuniculus; assembly: GCF_964237555.1. Lineage (NCBI taxonomy): Eukaryota > Metazoa > Chordata > Mammalia > Lagomorpha > Leporidae > Oryctolagus > Oryctolagus cuniculus. The sequence continues at coordinate 9,843,993 of NC_091433.1, read as the reverse complement.
TTTCTCTACTGGTTTGGAACTTGATCAGGAACAAGAGTGACAATTAATTTACTGGGTCCTCTTTTTTAAAATATTTATTGAAGAGACAGAGAGACAGAGAAAGGGAGATAGACAGAGAGAAAGAGAGTTCTCATCTGCTGGTTCACCCTCCAGATGTCCACAACAGCCAAAGAACTGATTCCTGGAGTTGGGAACTAAATCTAATATCCCACACAGGTGGCAGGAATCAACTATTTGAGCCATTACATTGCTTTCCAAGTCTGCATGAACAGGAAGCTGTAGTCAAGAGCCATAGCCAGGGCTTGAACCCATGTACCTCAAAGTTGGCCAATGGTGTTTTAATCACCAGGTCAAACAGCCAGCCCCACTGAGTCCTCTTAAAAGTCCCGCAGTATCACCTTTACACTGAGTAGAAATGCAAGAGATAATGAATGGCAAGAGTCTTCATGTCACATGAGTTCAGGGTACCTGGACTGTTGGAACCAGAGGAGGCAGATGTGGATATTCAGAAAGTATTGTGACAGCCATTTCCATCTTTAAAACTGCTGTTATTAGCTCAGTGCCTCGGCAGTGACTGCCACTGACATGAGTGAATGACGTGCAGAAAAGGGAGGTGTCGCGTAAAACACAAGACAACATCCAGGAGAGCTGGTGCTGTGGCCTAGTGGGTAAAGCTGCTGCCTGCAGTGCTGGCATTCAATATGGGTGCCGGTTTGAGTCCTGGCTGCTCCACTTCCCATCCAGCTCTCTGCTATGGCCTGGGAAAGCAGTAGAAGATGGCTTAAGTTCTTGGGCCCCTGAACCTGTGTGGGAGACCTGGAAGAAGCTCCTGGCTTCTGGCTTCAGATCAGTGCAGCTCTGGCTGTTGTGGCCAATTGGAAGGTAAACCAGTGGATGGGGGACCTCTCTCTCTCTCTCTCTCTCTGTAACTCTGCCTTTCAAATAAATACATAATTTTTTTTAAAAGACAACATCCAGGACCTAGAGAACTTAGATACAGATGTATACCGTGCAACGCAAGACCACACAGACAGAGCAGCCACTCTTAGGCCAAGGAGCAATTATGGGCAGACACTTGTCAAAAATTGTAGGGCAAAGCTGTATAACTCAGTGACTGAAGATAATTCCTAAAGTAAACTAGAAGAGAATGTACGACAAGGGCTGGGTGTCTGGGCCTGAAAATAAGGAAAGAACCCTCTAGGGTAGTGAGTGTGGCAGGATGAGGCTGCAGATTGGGACCAACAGGACCTGGTCATGCAAAACGGCAGAACAATCCAGTCTGAGCTAGAACAGATTCTCCTCTCTTTGCACGCATGGCTAAATGTTTTCCTGAGTGGTGATCTGAAATAGTTGGTGGACTATACCAAAGGTATCTGGTAGTTTGGGGTGAATAATGGTGCTTAAGTCTCTTGTTTAGTGGAATGTATTTATATACACCCTACACCACAATGTAGGCTTAGAGGAGTCTTAACTAAAGCTGGGTTGTCTGTCATTACAATGTCCGTGTTAGGGGATCCGCACGGGTATGTGTCTAGAACTGGATAGATCCCACTTGGCTTTCAGTCAGGTCCCTGGTAGGCCATGTGGACAGAATCAGTGAAGCAAAGCACGTTGGTGGGAACTTTTTTTATAGTGTCTTTTAAAAAAAACATGGATAATCCAATTTCTGAGCAAATAAATTAAGATTCTCATTACAGAAGATGTGCTTGTCCAAGTGTACAAATTTCACTGGAAATGGTGCCAGCAGGGGACTTGGGGGGTGCCGGAAGGAGAGAGAAACACATTAATTAGAATAAATAATCCTGCTTAATTCCCTCTCTTCCTCTCTCCTCCCTTTTCTTTCCTCTCATGGGGCATTGCAGGTTGGGTACCTGGGAATCCAACTCTGAAAGCAATTTAATTGGCTGCATATTTATTAAGGGATTTCTTTGAGATAAAGACCTGTGGATGGGAGAAGGAAGCAGGGCTGGGTAGGGAGAAGCTGAGCTGTAATGCGGACCTGACAGCCCCATTGAGTCCCTCAGGGCTCTGGCGTTAGATAGCTTCTCTGAGTTGTCTTGAGTTGGGTTGTGGCATCCTTGATTTTTTAAAGTTTCACATTGATTCATTATTGATCTGCTATTGGATGTGGGCCTCCTATAGGGGTTCTAGGCTTGGACGAACTTGGGGCATCTTTGTAGCCAAGGTTATCCTCAGTGGGCTGACAGTTGCAGGCTTCTGTGCTCAGCACTCCCAGGCTGAGCATGGTGGGGTCTCTGGCCAGCACATCAGTGTGCACCATGTAGGGACTCCAGGGAATATGTGAAGGCAATGAATCTACCATTGATATCTAAGACAGCCATGGGGGGAGGGGGAGAAGAAGGAGAAAGCACTAGACTCAAGGAGGTCAACTACAGGGCTGTAGCAAGAATCCAGGAACAAGGGGTCGGTGCTGTGGCACAGTGGGTTAAAGCCCTGGCTTAGCGTGCTGGCATCCCTTATGGGCGCTGGTTCTTGTCCCGGCTGCTCCTCTTCCAATCCAGCTCTCTGCTATGGCCTGGGGAAGCAGTAGAAGATGGCCCAAGTCTTTGAGCCCCTGCACCCATGTGGGAGACCTGGAAGAAGCTCCTGGCTCTTGGTCTCGGATCGGCGCAGCTCCAGCCGTTGCGGCCATCTGGGGAGTGAACCAGTGGATGGAAGACCTCTCTCTCTGTCTCTACCTTTCTCTGTAACTCTGTCTTTCAAATAAATAAAATAAATCTTAAAAAAAAAGAATCATGGAACAAGACAGTTGAGGGTGAAGACAGAAGTAGGGAGAGGGGGAGTCAGGAGACAGCTTGAATGGGAATCTTCTGAGAGAATGGTCTTTGCCCAACTTTCATGTGCAAAACAATAGTATCGAACAGCTTCTGGTTTTGAACTGAAGTAAACGGGCAAAACATTTATCTTTCCGCTCAAGCCTAGCGTGTTGAAGTCTGCCTGGAGCGAAATTTCATGGCTGAGTTATAGCCCCAGAAAATCACATTTGAAGTCTGAGGTTCTGCCCCAACCTTCACATTCCAGCCCTTGTGAAAGGAAAATTTTCAGTCTGCCATGAAGAAGTGCTTGGGTTGATGAAATTTTTTGTTGGTGGAAAGATTTGTGTTGTTTTATTTTAGTGGCTTCCTGTTTGGTGAAAACTAGAAATGATCCCTGACAGAGAATAGAATAGGAATGTTTTAGGTGTGCTCAGCTCAGCAGCGAAGTGTCCCAGAGGCCCTGCAACAGGGAAGTCCCCTGCACATAGAGCAGGTGGCGCCTGCTCTATCCGGAGAAGGCCCCAGACTGTCCGAGAGCCCTCATGAAAACACACTTTCCTCTAGCATACCAAGTAGGAGCGGATAATATTAGATACCTGAGGCAGAGCACCTAGGGGCTATAAGTTTTTGTGGACTTAAAAACAAATGTCTGGGGCCCGGCATTGTGGTGCAGCAGGTAAAGCTAAGCACCAGTGAGGCTGACATCCTATATGGGTATGGGTTTGAGTCCTGGCTGTTTCTGCTAATGTCCCTGGTAAAAGCAGCAGAATATGGCCCAAGTGCTTGGAACCTTGACAACCATGTGGGAGATTCATTTGAAGTTCCTGGCTCCTGCATTATCTTGGCACAGCCCTGGCAGTTGTGGCCAGTTGGGGAGTGAATCAGCAAATGGAAGATCTCTGTCTCTCCTTCTCTCTGTAACTCTGACTTGCAAATAAATAAATAAATCTTTAACAGCAAAAACATATATCTGACATAAAAAATAACAGCTCCAAAGGGAGAAAAGAAACTTCTGCAAAATAAAAATAATGAATATTGGCTGAAATTTTTACATTATGTCATCTAATCTACCATGTATCAATACATACAGACATGTTTACATACTCAAAGCCTGCTACCTCTGCCTGCCCTTGCTATGGGATATGAACTTCCTCATAATTCCCAAGGCCAGCCATTGTCTAGACACTGGGGTTCACCAGCAAAGAACACAAGGGACTTGGATTCTAGGGAGGTCAGAGGTACACCATGAACAAATGAAGGTGAGATCATGGGTGGTATATGGGGGTCACTTCAAAGAGTTTGTGGAAGATTTTCGCTGTCTTTTGATTTCATTCTTCCATGAATTTTTGAGGTACCCTTGTAATATACACACTCTGTATGCATATAGGACATACATTTACAATCCTTAAGAAGGTAGAGCTAGAACTGCATGTTAAGTACGAAGCAAGCATAGTAGCATGTCATAGTCATTGCCAGCGAGAATTTTAAAGCCACATAGACAAGTTTATCCCTTTATCTGGCCATAGTTCAACACCTCTGGCTTAACAGTGTGCAGCTCAGTGCTTCCTGCAGTTGGTGACTCATGCCAACTCTTGGATTCGTAATAAACTGAACTTTGCAAGTCTAGGGTCATTTAGTCACCTTAAAATTGTTTTGGGATGCTCTTTTGCTAAGGAATTAATGCTTTGGGACTCAGTGGAGGGCAGAGATTAACAGGACAGGTGAGTGGAAAAACAGGTAGTGCAAAATAAACACAGAGCGCGGTTACCAGAGCACGTGACCTGCTCTGGCCTCCCAGCAATGGTATTGTATTTGCCTGCTGCAGGTTTGCTTGGTGGCTTGGGGAGACTTTTCTTTTAGTCTTCCTTGTCTTTTCACCTGGCTCAAGTGGGAAACAGAATCAGGACTTGGAGCAGGATGTCATATTTTCTTTCTCTGAAGATTCAGCGAAATCTTGATATGCTCAGTTTTCCCAAATCGAATTTCACAAGACAGGCTCAGAGGAGTTACAGCTTTACCTTTGCGATGTTTGCTCTGTGTGCGCAATGGAAGCTGGGTGTTCTTCTGGATCCAGTCTGTGCCTTATAAGTGTCAGTTACCTAATCCCTGTAGGGGGAACATAGGGAAATGAGACCGCACGTTTCTTTCCTGTATGGCCCAATCATGAATTTGGTTTAGTAGTCAATATCGATGTTCTCATTTCTTCCCCATGCCCATTTATTTATCCATGCTTTCACTAACTTAATCAAGGAAGCTAAGAAGACAGCTTCTGTTGAGTGCTTACTCTGTGTTAAGTCCTTGGTTACGTGCTTACAATTCTGTGATTTATTCTCTAGCTCATTCTTACAAAGTAGGCACTATGAAACTATCTGGGAATTAAGAAAGCGAAGCTTAGAGATGTTGGGGAAACAGGCAGTGGTTACAAAATTCTGTAAAGCCAGGTAAAGATTCAAGACTGGGGCTGGTGCTGTGGCTTAGCAGGCAAAGCCGCCATCTGCTATGCTAGCATTCCATCCCATATGGGCGCCAATTTGAGCCCAGGCTGCTCCACTTCCAATCCAGCTCCCTACTAATGTGCTTGGGATTGCAGTAGAGGATAGTCCCAGTGCTTGGGCCCCTGCACCCATGTGGGAGACCTGGAGGTAGCTCCTGGCTCCTGGCTATAGATAAGCCCAGCTCTGGCCTTGCAGTCATTGGGGAGTGAACCAGCAGATGGAAGACCGCTGTCTCTGTCTCTCCCTCTCTCTTTAACTCTGCTTTTCAAATACATCAAATAAGTCTTTTTTAAAAAGATTCAAAACCATGCTTCCTATGCACAGAGCATTGCTGTTAATGAGTCAAGCTCCTTTTTAGGTGCTGACAATATAAAGAGAATTTTCCTGTTGGGGAGGGTCTCTGTTCAAGAAAGTCACACTCTCTTGTGGATAAGAACATGGGGACAGTTGACTTGATACCAGGTGAGGTCAGTCTTCTGAAGTGGGGGCCAGCCAGAGTGTCAGGTGAAGGAAGCAGGTCTCGAGGAAGAAGGGGTTGGCTTTGACTGAGGAGCACAGGAGGCCTTCATGACGGAAAGGTGTTCTGAGATGTCCCTTGAAAGACGAGGTTCCGCTCCACAGACAGACCAGGGAGGACCTTCTGGGCTGAGGCCTCTGGACAAGAAGACTTTGTGGCAGAAGGGCTGTGGGGAGGTAGGCGGCAAGCACAGGCGCCCGGATTTCTTGCTGCGAGGGCAGGGAGTGCTCAGAATACTTCCGCCTCACTAGACACCCGTTCAGAGTGTTCTGAGCTATGAGTTGTAGCAGGGTCGCAGGGTCTCTATGATCAGGAAAACAATTCAGAATGTGTCCTTGGTGACAATTAGAGGGGCCGCCTTTGCACACCAAGGTCAGGCTTTGCTGTGAACCCACTCAGCTTTGCCACCCCCACCTGCCCTTGGTGCAGGATGTGCACTTCCTCATAGCTCCTCAGGGCAGTCACTGTTGGGACTCGGGTTCCCTAGCAAACAAGGTACACCAGGAACTTGCATTCTAGGGAGGGGTTCTAGCAGGAACACCATGAGCAGATGGAGGTGAAACCATGACTGGTAGCAATGCTATGAACAAAACGACAAGGGGACGTGACAGAGAATGACAAGGAAGGGGACGGGTGAGGAAACTCTTCTGAAGAGCAGTTGAGACAATGTTAATGGACTTACTTAATTGCTAATGCAGGCACTCTCTGTCGATTTCAAAATACTCTGAAGTGCATAAATAGAGCAAGAGGGAGTCTCACACCCATTCCCCAGCCACCTGCTGACCATTCAAGAGACAAAAACTGAAACCAGTTTCTTGTGTATCTTTCCGGAAATACTCTATGCACAGACAACTCTGCGCGTATGTAGGTATGAGGAATACCAGTGGTGGTGTCCATATATTTTTCCATTTAGAATGTATCTTGGAAAACTTTCCATATCAATGCACAACTTTCTCACTTATTTTCAGCTGGTTAAACAATATTCCACTAGATAAATATACCTACCAGCAGCCCTAACCCCAGTTCCCAAATCCCCAAACTCTGTCAATCAAGTTTTTCCCTCTAGAGTTTGACACTCAAACTCAGCTCGTAGCAAAAATTACTGAACTGATGTGAAAATATTTATGAATTTTGGTTATCTTACTTAGGAGTTATCATGCTTGCTTTGGTGGCACATACACTAAAAAAATAGGAGTTAGGAGATATGCTTCATAAGTACAAATATATTTTCTTACACAGTGCAAAGGCCCAGAGCCTTCTGGGCGTGGAAGTATACGTCATGCGTAGGCTGTTTCATTTAACAAAGAGAAAAAAAAAATCTGCATTATGAAGCAGAACTGGTATCAAGGGTTTTGGATAAGAAACCACGAATCTTTGGCATGGTTTCTTTAAACTGCCCCCTGGATATTTTAATGTTGTAATCTCATACATTGCTACAATGACTGTCTCAACATTTACGTGACTCCTACCTGGATTAACTACAGGATAAATAGTCCAAAAAGGAGTTCCATGGGTCTAAGTGTGTGCACATTTATAATTTTGATTGTTTGCTCTCTGTACTTCCGTTTACTTCTCTGTACAATGAGTGTGATGCTATTAAAATCAGTCCTGGGTGGGCATTTGACACAGACTCTGCTTGGGATGTTCACATCCTGTGCCAGAGTGCCTAGTTTGAGTCCTGGATCCTCCACTTCCAATCCACTCTGGGAGACAGATGATGGCTCAAGTACTTGGGTCCCTGCTGTTCACATTGGAGACCCAATTTGTCATGGGCTCCTGATCTTAGCCTGGCCACTCCCCAGCTGACCCTTTGGGAAATGAACAAGCAGATGGAAAATCTCTCTCTCTCGTTCTCTTTCTTGCTCTCCTTTTCAACTAAATTGAAAATATAATTATAAAAAATAATACAATTAGTCCAAGGGACTGTTATGAGGATTCAACGTAAAACAAAATAAATTATGTGGGGGCTGGCGCTGTGGTGTAGCGGTTAAAGCCACTGCCTGCAGTGCCGGCATCCCATATGGGCACTTCTTTGTGTCCAGCTGTACCACTTCTGGTCTAGCTCTCTGCAATGGCCTGGGAAAGCAGTGGAAGATGACCCAAATGCTTGGGGCCCTGCACCAGCATGGAAGCTCCAGGCTTCTGAGTTCGGAACTACATAGCTCTGGCTGTGGTGGCCATTTAGGGAGTGGACCAGTGATGGAAGACCTCTCTCTCTCTCTCTCTCTCTCTCTGCCCCTGCCTCTCTGTAACTCTGCCTTTCAAATAAATCAATACATCGTAAAATAAATAAATAAAGTGATGTGTTTAGGAACAGGGCTTATCACATGGTAAACATTCCATAAGTGTTAGTTAACGTTATTCACTCCCTAAATGACTGCCCACTGTGTTAGACACTGCTAGAAATTGGGAAATAAAGGGTGAGGAGAGAGGCAACATCTATGATTCTGTCCACAGCTACTATTCTTCGTCCCTGCAAGAATTTTGAAACAATTGAGAAATAGACAAGAGAATCATCAGATAGATAACAAATGAAATGTTAGGTTTACTGACCAAGCCTACGTAGATGCACACACTTTCGAGTGGGATTGGAAAGGGGCTTGTTACCTCCCAGTTTCTTGTCTGGATCTTCATTCACCTCACCCTACTAAGTCCGAAGCTGTAGCCCAGACCCCTAATACAGATCATTCCTCTTACTGGTGCGACAGAGAAGGGAAGAGAGAGACCAAGTCCTCAGGTCTAGGGAAACGTGTAGATAGATTAGCACCACGCAATGAACCAAGCCCTACTGCTAACAACTATGTAAATGACTACACTTCAGAGGGAAGTGAGAGGTGGAGCAAGAGATGAGAGCATGTGGGAGAGGTCTTTTTATCTACTCAAAGTGCTCATAACTGGGGAGCAGCCAGCGTTTAATGATGTGAAATCAAGGAAAGGAAGTTTGGTACGTCCTCAGAAAATACTGAGTAATCTCCAATGATGCCTTAACTCTATGAAGAATTTTTATTATAACAGTCTCAAGTTTTCTTCACAACAATCCCATAAAACAAATGGAAAGAAAGGGAATCATCATGAATTGAACACTCACAACTTCTTGGGCAATGATCTAGTATTTCATGTGCACTCTATCAGGTTGTCTCACCTGCTCAAGCTCAAGGATTGAGAATGTTCTACAGGTCCCAGAGGAGAGAGGGTTGCTCCTCCAGATGACTCCCCACTGGTACACAAGTTCTTTCCATAATTCACACTTATTTAGTGCTTTAAATCTGACTTTGCTAATCTTATTTTATTGCTTTAAAAACTTAAAAATTGTAAACTGTGCAATATTTAATTGTTGACTGTGGTACAATGTTGCTCAGCAGATCTCTGGAACTGATTCCTCTTGCTTGACTAAGACTTTATTCCCTTTGATTAACAGCTTCTCATTTCTCTCTTCTCTCCATTCCTTGGCAATCACCTTCTCTTCTTTGATTTTACAAATTTGACTCCTTTAGATAGCTCATATATATGAGGTCACGTAGTAGTTGTCTTTCTATGATTTGTTTATTTCACTTACAATCATGATCTCAAAGCTCATCCATATTGCTACATATGAAAAGTTTCCTTCATTTTTTGAGGATGAATAATATTTAATGGCATGGTATAGCATATTTTCTTTATTCAGTCATCTGTTAATAGACATTTAGTGTATTTCCACATCTTGGGTACTGCAAATAATGCTGCAAGAAATGTGAGAATGCTAATATCTCTTAGGATCCTGATTTAAATTGTTTTGGATAAATATCCAAAAGTGTGGTTGTTCAATCATATGATTATACTGCTTCTAATTTTTTGAGGAACCTCCATATGCTTTTCCATGTTTGGATGTGCCATTTTATACTCACAAATAGTGTGCAAGACTGCCAGTTTCTCCACATCCTCACCAATACTTGACTTCTCTTTGTTTAATAGCAAACTTTTAGAGATTAAAACCTTTGATCCTCAAGATAACACTTTGAAAGAAGCCCAGTGGTTGAACTAGTATTTCTGAGCACCCACTCATACCCTGTAGGGTGCAGGACTTAGGCATTGAATTCTAATGTCAGGAGTGCAGACACAATCCCTTGCATGTGGAGGCGAGATGACATCCAGTAACCAACATGATAAATGTAAAAGGAAAACTCTGGTAGGTCTGTGAGAGCCAGGGGCACGTGTTTAGTGGACCGACTAACAGGAGAGAGTATGGGAATATTTCCAGCTCAGGGACTAGTGTGTGCAAAGTCCTGTGACTGAAGTTAGAGGGAACATTGGGAAAAGCCAAATGGCTAAAGCACAGAAGAAAGAAACGCAGCAAATGTGATTACTGTCCCCATTTTACAGATGGAAAAATAACCTCAGAGCAGGACATGGCTTGCCAATATCACCACCAGTGAGGAGTGTTTATAATCAACTCCAAAACGCCGTCACAAGGACCTCCTTGTTCCGGGGTAAATTTGCCCCAGGAAGCAGAAAAAGCTGGCAGGAGTGCCAGTGGTGAGCTTTGCGTTTTGGTGGGAAGGAAGCTCATGGTGGACTGACAGTTTCCAGGAATCAGCAGAGGCCCCAAAGGTGTGTGGCGGGAGTCACAGTGCTCCCCGACTCTGCCCACTCCTCTGTCACCACTAACACTCAGCAGTGGCTTCTGAACATTGTGAAATCACTGTTTGTGATTTCTTTTTCTACTGTTCCATTATATTTTCAGATAACTTTTAGAACTCCTATAGAATTATGAGGGAAATGTTCCCTGCAAGAAAAAAAAAAAAAACCAACAGATTGATGGTTGTGGAGATTCACCTCTAACCACGCACCTGCATGCATGTGAACACACACACACATACACACACACCACATTTACTACTTTGTTCTGGGACTTGGACAGATTCCCTGTGTTCCAACCAGTGGCACTGAATGGAACTTAACACCTTTCTGGGAGAATTGGAAAAATCTTTGTGCCCTTTCTCCCCCTCTCCACCTGTGCCTGCAGACACACTTGCTTGTGTGCATTTTTCTGGGGCTGCACAACTCATCACGCCTGCCCCAGAATCCCTCCTCCTTTCTCAGGGTTCTTTTACACTCGCCCATCCTCACTCCAGGACTTCTTTTTAGAATGACAGCTTCCCCTTAGGGCCTTCCACTAGTGCAGTAACTGTGAAAAGAGCAATGGTCTAGGGACCAGAAATCTTGTCTGCATAGCTTGCCTCTGGCACTTACTCACTCTGTGACCTTGGGAAAGTCACCTATTCTTTCGGAACATTCATTTTCTCTTTGGATTATCACCTATTGCTCGGATTTTTTGGTAAGGATTAAATGAGTTTAAGCATCACAGTGCCTGACATGTGGATGTCAGCTGTAATGATTAATAAATGTCTCTGTGTCTCACGTTCACTGCCTATAAATGGAAGGTGTCAGGCCAGCTGATCCCAGGTACTTTGTAGGTGACAGTGTCTTTGATCCTTGATTGCTTTATCTTGACTGCTCTGCATACTTTGGCTCTCCATTGATTGATTTCCCCACCCCCAAATACACCCCTGCTGCTTCCAAATGCACAGACAAAGCTCAGAGCACTGTGAGGACCACCTTGATGGGTGCTGGTAGTGTTTTCTCAACAGCAAGGCTAGGGAGATTCATGGTAGGAAGATCATGGCTTCTAAACTGCCATTGTGACTGCTCCAAGTGCTTCTGAACTGTAAACTTGGGGAAGAGGTGCTTTTCCAGGGGTCAGAGCAGAGCAGAGCAGATCTTTGTGGCATCTGAGAGTATTGTACACCCTTTCTGTTCCCAAATCACCTCACTGGCCTGCTGGACTATTTTCAGCCCAGGAGTCAGGTTTCATTAGCATCAAGAGCACTCCTTTGGGCCTCCTTCATGACTTTGCAAAGAAATGAGCATCTCACAGGCAGGAAGTCACTGCCATGAGAAGTGACTCAGCTTTAGAGCCAGGGGAGCCAGGGCTCCTTCCAGTTCCAGCTCTGCCACTTACCTGTTGTATGGGATGTGACAGATGACTCCACCTTTGTTTCGATGTTTTCCTAGCTTGCACACCTTAGAATATTAGGTATTTATTAAAGTTGCTTTGAAGGTTACATGACCTATTAGGCACTGATATGTATCTCACTGATATCACAACCACCCACAAGAAAAAAATATGTGTTTTAGTGTAACTTGCTGTGACTGAGGATGCATACAAAATTAAACAGCAAACAAGAGAAAGCAGTATGGGGTGATGGTTACATGAAGTACATTAACTGTATCATCTAATTCATTTTAGTCATCTGCCTGTCCATACTCTTACACCAACATAGACATAGATATCCCCATTTATCTACATTTCTTTCTTTCCATTTGCTATCCCATTCATTTTCTCTTCCCTTCTAATTTTTTCCCCTTCCCTCTTTCCCTGTCCACATTCTTTCCTTCCTTCTTCTCTTTATTCCTCCTACCCTCCCTCCTTCCTTCTCTTCCTCCTTCACTTTTATTCACCTGCTCAGCCATTTACCCCCACTTATTGAGTATTTCATTCTGCTAGGTGTTGGGTAATGTAGCAGTCATAAAGGCCTATTACTTGCCTTTAAAGGAGTTCCCACTTTGTCTGAAGAGCTGGCGATTCCCACCTAGTATGTCTAGTGCTAAATGGAGCTCTCGGTATGTGTGTCCAATGTCCGAGTATTAAGTGGCCCTCATGATTGGACAGCTAGGGTATAAATGGGTCAGTCCAGTTGTCTTGAGATCAGAGAGGCTCTGGTCTTGCTCAGTGCATTAGGATTAGGTCTAGCAGAACTGTCAGTTCTCATGCAGATATCCTGCCTTCTAGCACAATGACTTTGGAATGAACAAAAAGTCTTTCAGTTCCTCTGCTGTTTTAAAACACCAAGTACGTTTGGCAAAGCATTCTCCCTTGAATATTTAAAGTCATGTTTTATTTAAGGAAAATGACTTTCATAAATTTCTGACCCATTTGAGCTTTATATCATTGTAATATTCTTTAAGAGCCAATTCATGTCCAATAAGGCTTTTCACCTTGTTTAATGACTTTTTAAAATTCTCTTTCCTTCCAATCAAAACTGTATAAGCCAATTCGAATGCCAAAGGGTTCAAGTTCAGTTCAGAGAGCTCAGATCGTGAATTCTGAGAGAATTTTAAGTTGCTGAAATGAGTTCTGCACGTCTGTATTCAACGCTACATCCCCAGTGACTTTTCCCTGTGTGGACACACTGTGGGTATCAGCTGAAGTTTGAAAGAGCAGTCTCTTCACTGAGCATGTTTTTAAAAAACTTAGGCAAATCTTGAATTAACATATCTAATGTGTCCCACCTAGAGAAACTGGGCTTATATTTCTAATTATGAGCAACTGAGAAAGAGGAAAGGAAAAACAATCCTGCTGTTCATTACTGCGCTGCATTTCAACTCGGTCTAATCTTACGTCTGCAAAGGCGTAAAGATACAATCTGCAGGTGACTAATGAAGAAACGCAAGCTCCAGAGCTTGGCTAAGCAGACTGAAGTCTCACAGCTAGGAAATGGCTAAGAAGCCTGCCAGGACTTCCGGGCCCATTTCTTTCTCTACTTTTGTTATTCCATGAACCTCTGTAAGATCTGGGGAGGGCTCCTTGCTAGGCAGTGCGTCAGGCACTTGACGCGAGCACATTACTTCATTTAATCCTCACCGTCCCCTTCCTTTATAGCTTAGGAACGGAAGCCTCGGAAGTACACGTGGCCTGTCCCCTGCTGTAGAGCTGAGCCAGACAGACACGGAATCAAATCCTGGCCTCGATACTCTGCTAGTGTCTGAGGGCTGCTATAATAAATCGCCGTAAGCTTAATGGCTTCAAACATGCTTTATCCTCTCACAAGTCTGGAGGTCACAGATCAGACACCAAGGTGTCAACAAGGCTGGGACCCCAGGGAAATCTTCCCTCTGCCTGTGCCTGGTCACTGTTGATGACCCTGGGCTTGTGACCGCTGTTTTCTTTGCCTGCTTTTCATATCATCTTCTCCTCTGTGAGTTTCTCATAGGGAGACTTGCCATTGGATTGTGAGAGAGAGTCTAAGAGACTGCCTCATCTCAACATTGTTAACTGAATCCCATCGGCAAAGACCTTCCTTCCAAAGGAGTCACATTTTTCCAAATGAGGTCACATGCCCAGGTTCTGAGATTAGGCTGTGGGCACATCTTTTTCGTGGGAGCCACTAAATGACTGGTGAGTATGGAACTCAAGGTCTCCAACTCTCAGTTTCCTCCCTGTGGAATGCTGATGTCAGCAGTCCCTCTGCCATTGCACTGCTTTGGAAGATGAGTAGTAACTGAATCCATGGAGTTATTTCAGCACTCCGAATGCACAGTTCATGGAATACTTATTGCATGTCAGGTCCAAGATTACAGTAACAGGCTGTCACAGCTCCACAGACACACAGGCTGGTAAAAGCTGTCTTCTATTATGCAAATAAGATGAACCAATACTTTACCTATAAAAACTGACTGCAAATCATAGACCCAGAGAATACTCCTGCCCTGTGCTCTTCCCAAGACCCTCCACCAGGTGGTGTCGGGAGAGCTGCTCCTGTCTCCTTGGTATTCAGAAGGTGTTTCCCTGGAGACAGTTTCTGCCTGGGGATTTGGAAGAGCTGATAACCTGGTGACTGGAAAGAGGACAAAGGCTTTTCTGAACCGGTCTGGGCTAATCCACAAATAAATGCCTGCTCCTGACTTGCATCACAATCCACACACCTACAGCACCGTCTCACTTTCTCGGGGAAGTAGGTGGGTTCAACCCAAATGAACAGAAAAATTACATTTGACAAACTTTTGGAAAACCTATTCTGAAAAGGGTGGATCCTTACATTGCTGGATCAGTGTGAGTCACTGTGTAGCCCGGGTTTTATAGCAGCACGCATGGCCCCAACCTCTTCTCTCTCCTTCCTCTGTTCCTCTCCTGTGTTCCTTCCTGGTTTTCTGCATCTCGTGTCAGATTCCTGGCAACACTGCTTCACCTGTCGGGACCGGCCTTACATCCAGGGCACACGTGGCACAGGCTCCTGTTCCAGGGAGGATAGAGGGGCATGGCAGACGGATTACCCTCTGATGTTACGTGGTGGAGGGTAGAGAGAGTGCAAGCCAGTGTGCCCTCTTGGAACACTGGCCTTGATGGGGAGTAGCGGGGAATTGAGACTGGCTCACAAAGATATTTGAGTTGAACAATGAACGGTGAAGAGGCCAGGCAGAGAGAGCAATGCATGCAAATGCTCAAAGGTGGAAAAGTCTGTGTTGAATTCCGGGAGTGACTCGGTCCTTTGGTGTGATCTGAGAATAGAATCACCAACAGCCCGGGCCCAGAGGAAGAACAAAACAGGCCCCCCTGTTACCAAGGGATCTGCAAAGGGTCTGAAGCCAGGCTGGCACAGGGACTCCAGGCTTCAGAAAGACCTTGCTGATCTTGAAGGAGAGAATGGGCCCGAGGGCATCTGGCCTGGAGTCAGAGAGCCTGGATCTGAGCCCTCTCCCTGGCTCCTGTGCTGCCTGCGGCTGGGGCGTTGTACTAAGCACTTTAGATGCACATTGACTAGTGTAGCTCTCACCACACTCTTAGTAGGAATACGTTCAATCACAGTTACAAAGCAAGACTAAATGGCTAGGACCCTCTCTGCACTAGATTGATTCTGACTTTTCTGCCTAACCGGGTTTGTGGTCTGTGGGATCAGAAGCCTGGGATCAGACTCCAAGCATCTACCTTGCTCCAGCTCCATCGTCCTACAAGTAACTCCCCTGGGCAAGCTGAGCACTCAGAACAGCCTGGGGGAAAAAAATACCCTGAGGAATATGAAGTCAGTAAGAGGGTTGGACGGTGGAGGTGACCTTTGTTCAAGTCCTCAAGTGGGGCCACATCTTCTCATCATCCCTACTCAGCGCATTGGTTCTGACACAGGTTGATTATCTCTTATTTTAAATGCTTGGGACCAGAAATGATTTGGATTTTGGAATTTTTCAAATTTTGGAATGTTATCTTGGGGATGGGGCTCAACTCTAAGTATGAAATTAGTTTATGCTTCATACACATAGCCTGAAGGTAATCTTCTGTAATATTTTTGATACACCTGCATTTTTACTGCAACCCATCACATGAGGTCAGGTAAGGAATTTTCCACTTGTGGTGTCATACTGGTATTCAAAAATTTCATAATTTAAAATTACACTTTGGGGGCCTGCATTGTGGTGCAACAGATTAAGCCACGCTGTCATCCCATACTGGTACACCTGTTTGAGTCCTAGTTGCTTTGCTTCCAATCCAGCTTCCTGCCACTGCATCTGGAAAGGCAGTGGGAGATGGTGCAAGTGCAAGGGTCCCTGTCACCCATGTAGGAGACCAGATGGTATTCAGCCCTGGCAGTTGTGGCTATTAGGGGAGTGAGCCAGCACATAGATGATCTCTCCCTCTTTGTCTCTCTGTCTCTCTCTCTGTGTCACTTTGCTATTTTTAAATGTCTGCGCTCTCATTTGTCTCACTACTGCCAAATTTTGAGCGGCTCCTAGAATGATGGAGGGTGGACAAATGTTTATTGAGCACTGATCTGTGTCGAGACCTTTATGTATGGTATTTCCTTAATCCTTAAATATTAAATATTATTGTCCCCAGTAGGAAGAATGGAAGCCAGGAGTCGTAAGCAAGTCACACAAGGTCACAGAGAGAGTAAATAGCAGCACGGAGACTGATATCAAATTCTGATTCTAAATCCTATGCTCTTGAAAAACAAAGGCTTTACATGTTTTGGAAATGAGACCAGGTTTTAAGAAAAAAAATCTTCTCCTTCACCTATGACTCCCATGGAAAAGAATTTACATTCTGATCCTCTCCCATCCCCGAGGGCACTGGCTCTTCCCTTTCTGGTAGCTCTAGCACGTTCTGGATTCCCAGCTGCACCCTGCCCTCTGTACCATCGCAGCCTCCGCAGGAGCATGCAGCCGCCACACGATGACAATCCACGGCACCACGAGCCGCATGCATGGGAGGGCTCCATCAGAGAGGGAAATTTCCTTGTGACGGCCTGTCAGTAGAGCAAGGCCAGGTTCATTCTTCCCAGGACATATCGGCAAATTTCTTGATTAGCAAGTGTTATCAAAAGGCAAAGTGCACAGTGGGTGGCTTCCGGAAATCTGTAAACCTATTTAGGAGCCTTTGCTGGAAGACTGGGCATCTACGATTTTGTGATGCACTCGTCCTAAGGCGTCTACTGCTATCTGGGGCAATATCAGGTGGTAGTAATGGGCACACCTCTTTTCATTCTACACCTCACGATTATGCCCTTTTGCATATAAATTTGTAGCACTTTCTATTCAGAAGTGCAATCCTTCTCCCAGTCTCTGGACTTGGGATAACCTGTGTTGTTCTTAGGCGAATGACAGTGGCAGAAGTCATGAAATGTCAATTCTCAGCCTTTGCTCACTCTCTTCTGAGACTTTGCCTGGCTCCAGTGAGAACAAGCTGGTGCTTGCCCTTCAGAGGAGGAGCAACTGTGGAGCAGAGAGAAGTTATTGCAACCAAAGACATCCTAGATCACTGAACTCAATGCATCCTGAGGCTGAATTATAAACTCATGAGTCATATTTACCTGTTTTTGTTTTAAGCCTGAGCTTAAACATTGATAAAACATTTTCAGTGATAAAAGTCACTGTTTAAATAATGAAAAACATAATAAAAGCAATCACTGAGCTTTGAGTTGATTGATCATAAAGCAACATCTGATAAAGACATGTTGATGAAAACATTTTCACAACACATAATGCTGGCTAAGTACCCTACTGAGAGCCTGGGACTGTGCCTGGTCCTAATACACGTTTTCTTGTTTCATCTTCACATCCATGAAAACTATCAGTTTGTTGAGTATTTATCAGGTATCAGCTATCGTAAGTTATATGTTATAAAATTTAATTTTATACCCATCGCGTAAGATATGTCTAATTATTTCCATTTTATAGATAAAGAAAGCAAGTCACAGGAAAGTTTGGTGAATTGACCAAGTCTAAGGTCACCAACTGAAAATGACAGAGCTAAGCTTTGACATCAGGTCTGATCTGAATCCCACACTTTTATATTCTATCTTTAGAGAAAGACTCAGTTCTAGGGAAGTTGAATAATTTGTGTAACAATACCCACTTAACAAATGCAAGAGTTGGGTTTTGAACTTGGGACTCACTGTCTCCAGAACTCAAATTCACTGACATTCCCTGGTAAGAAGCATGCTGTAAATGCGGAAGAACATGTTTATATACATGCTAGGATCGTGTTATTTCTTTGTTTTAGAAACATGTTCCATTCTGTTTGAATGTTTTAAAAGCTCATGTTTTTAAACCCCAAATTGTAACAGAAAGCAGGTTGTAAAGGAACTGGTGAGAGTCATTGTCCAGAAAAACCAGCTGGGAAGCATTTCAGTGTCAATCTTATTATTGCTTTTAAATTAGCAGTGACTTCAAAGCCTTTGAAGTAGCTGGCAGGGGAAGCCTAGATTGGGGCAAACAGTCACTACAGGGTATTCTCAGCAGGTGTGTGCTTTCTAAACATTCCTCCTCTCTAGGCCTTGGCACTGGAAAGGAGGTGGAGGGATCTTAGCAGGAAGCTTCTAGCTGACATGGATTGCCAGGAAGACCCAATTATTCTGTGCCTTTCAGTAGCACAAACCCAAGCAGAGGGAGTCAGTTCTCTGTGGCAGTGGCTGAGCTGCTGACGACTGCAGAGACCACCCATATGGCCGTCTCAGGTCCAGCTGAGTGGGAGGCCCTGAGAGGCTCTGACATCAGTGGCTCACAGATCGCAGCCTGAGAGTGGAACTAAGTTAAATCGCGTGTTGGTTCAGAACACCTGGAGAGTAAGTGCCAGGACAACCCTGTCTCTTACTCTGAACTCCTAGCAGGAGACCTCCACTGGCCAACCCCTAAGCCTGGGTTTAGAGTTTACTTCATCTTTGCAACTTCTGGTATGTCCTGCAACCTCTCTCTCTTCAAATAGAACTCATCCATCTGTCTCTCCCCCCATTTTTCTTTCCATCTGTCCATCAATATTAGATCGATCTAGCCTCAGATGACTTCTGATTCTATATCTGATGTGATAGGCCTGAAGATACCACTGACCCTAAGGTTGGTGAGGTTCCCCTCCTCATCATGATAGTTAAGTCTTGAGAAGAGCATAGTGACCATTCAATGGGCAGGATAACTATGTGTCTGGGGCACCAACAAAATGAGGATACCATGATGTAGTTTGGACACAATTTGTTATTTTTATGTGCACACAAATAGATTATCAATATGGGAAAACTCACAACTTGTTTGAGCCTCCTTATTTGTATTTATACTTTATGAGTACTTTTGTATTGAATTATGTACCAAAAATGAAATCATGTTCTTCCCAAGGCTTGGGGTCGTACAAGGTCATGCTTTGTTCTTGAAACAGGAGAACATAAGTAGTTATCTAACTGTGTTCGGATCAGGAATTCTGGGTTGAGGAGAGGTGTTTAATCAGCTGTGTGTATGTGTGAGCATGTATACGCATGCATGTGTGTGTGCACATGGTTTGGGAAGTTCAGTGGAGGAAAAAAATTAGTCTTTCCTGTCTGCTCTCCTAGCATCTAATGCATGCTTCTGTGTTAGCTCCTGCTTTAATTAGTCACTGTCATATCCACTCAAAATAGACACAGTAGGTCCTATCCATCCTATAACCTTTTTTTAAAAAAAGATTTATTTATTTATTTCAAAGGCAGAATTATAGAGAGGCAGAGAGAGAGAGAGAGAGAGAGAGAGAGAGAGAGAGAGAAGTCTTCCATCTGCTGGTTCACTCCCCAGATGACCACAACAGCCCTAGCTGTACCAATCCGAAGCCAGGAGCCAAGAGCTTCTTCTGGGTCTCCCACATGGGTGCAGGGGCCCAAGGACTTGGGCCATCTCCTACTGCTATCCCAGGCCATAACAGAGAGCTGGATTGGAAGTGGAGCAGCCAGGACTCAAACCGGCAACCATATGGGGTGCTGGCACTGCAGGCAGCAGCTGTACCCACTGCACCACAGCACCGCCCCCCATCCTACATCCTGTTGGCACCCCTTATGCTGGTGCATGCTCGTAGTGTCCTGCAAATTTCTGCCTGAGAGGTTTTCCCGCGTTACAGGCAGGAAACCTAAAAGGACAGGGAAGTAAGCACTCCAGCAGTAGGTCTCACCTCCACCCAGGATGGTCGGGAGTTGGGGGAGAAGTTGTCCAGCTCGTCAGCTCTTGGGCAGGCACACTTGCAGGCGTCTTCTACAGCACATCTCAGAATAACACTGAGCTCTGCAGTAAGAGCATGAAAGTGCACGTTTCCTTACCTCCCTTTTTCTCCCAGTCAAGTTCACCTACAGCTCTATCAGCTGTCCTAGGATTGCCTCTAAATTACCCTCTTGCACATCTTGGCCTTGAAGTCTGCTCTTAGAATCAAACCTGATAGTGACTGTCCTCTCAGTGCAGACCTGGGTCCCGCATAAAACCTGGCACATGGCTGGGTTTAATCAGTGTGGAACAAATGAATTAATAAATAAATAAATGGGTGATGATGTGTGAATCACTGATAGCAGCCTTCAGCCCATGTTTTTTTTTTTTTTTTTTTTTTTTTTTATTAAATCCAAATGCATCTCTAAATAGCGAAGTTTTGGAGGAGAAAGAGAGATTGTTTGGGTGGGAGTTGCTGACAAGTGCTTTGGCCTGTGGGAAGTGGGTGGTACTAAGCCCGAGCACCGAGGGGAAGGTGAGACTGAGATGGTCTCTCGAAGTCTGTCTTACCTTGCTTTATCCTCCTTTCCATGTCCACCACCCTGGCTACCTTCCTGGCAACTGTGACCAGATTCAAAGATCTCGTGGGGCATCAAGACTGTGGAAACTTCAGAAATCCTACATAGTTCTCAGAAAATGGATTGCATCTGTTTATCACTTACTCAGCTTCTTTGGAAATTCAGTAATTTACTTACTGATGAATTTGGCCTCCCTACCTGAATTCAAAACATTTGTGTGGAGGAGCTAGTCCTAGTCCATAGAGACAGGAAACTGGGGTTGGAATTCAGGCTGTGTGACCTTGGGCAAGTTACTTAACTCATCTGTGTCTCAGTATGTTCCCATGCAAAACAAGGATAAAAATCATCCCCTTACGTGAAATTTTAGTGACTAGTGATGTGTATATAGTGCTTAGAATAATGCCGGCACATGCCAGGGCATGATAGCAATCCAGTTTTTTGTTTTAATTTTTAAAAGTTTTATTTATTTATTTTAAAGGCAGAGCTACAGAGAGGGAGAGGGAGAGGGAAAGGGAGAGGGAGAGAGAGAGAGATCTTCCATCCACTGGTTCACTTCCTAGATGACTGCAATGGCTGGAGTTGTGCTGATCTGAAGCCAGGAGCCAGGAGTGCGGGGCCCAAGGACTTAGACCATCTTCTACTGCTTTCCCAGGCCATAGAAGAGAGCTGGATCGGAAGTAGAGCAGCCAGGACTCAAACCAGTGCCCATATGGGATGCTGGCACTGCAGGAGGCAGCTTTATCTGCTATGCCACAGCACTGGCACCAGTGATCCTGTTGTTTTTTTTTTTTTTTTTTTTTTGAAGAACATCTATTTGTACCTCAAAGTATTCTTTGATTTTCTTTTTTTTTTAAGATTTATTTATTATTTATTTGAAAGTCAGAGTTACACAGAGAGGAGAGGAAGAGAGGGAGAGAGAGAGATCTTCCATCTGCTGTTTCACACCCCGTTGTCCACAATGGCCAGAACTGTGCTGATCCACAGCCAGGAGCCAGGAGCCAGGAGCTTCTTCTGGGTGTCCCACATGGGTGCAGGGACCCAAGCACTTGGGCCATCTTCCACTGCTTTCCCAGGCCACAGCAGAGAGCTGGATTGGAAGTGGAGCAGCCAGTTCTCAAACCGGCAACCATATGGGATGCTGGCCCTGCAGGTGGTGGCCTAACCCACTATGCCGCAGCACCGGCCCCATTAATCCTGTCTTTAAATTTATCAGTCTGGCCGGTGCCCCAGCTCACTTGGCTAATCCTTCGCCTGCGGAGCCGGCACCTGGGTTCTAGTCCTGGTTGGGGCGCTGGATTCTGTCCCAGTTGTTCCTCTTCCAGTCTAGCTCTCTGCTGTGGCTCGAGAAGGCAGTGGAGGATGACCCAAGTGGTTGGGCCCTGCACCTGCATGGGAGACTAGGAGGAAGCACCTGGGTCCTGACTTCGGATCGGTGCTGCACCAGCTGCAGTGCACCAGCCATAGTGGCCATCTGGGGGGTGAACCAACGAAAAGGAAGACCTTTCTCTCTCTCTCTCTCTCTCTCTCTCTCTCTCTCTGTCTAACTCTGCCTGTCACAAAAAAATTATCAGTCTGTTCAGTATTTTGTCCACTCCTTTATTTTCAGTTCCACTCTCTTTTTTCCTCTTTCCATTTTTCTTTTCAACATCAGAAAAGGTATATTCATCGCAGGGACATATAGTGTCCCAATTGCCTAAGTAGTCCTGAAGTTTTAACCTTTGGACATCTTTATTCTGAGTGTTATTGAAAGTTGAAAAAACTTCCAAATGTACAGCACGTGTGCATTGTATCTTTTCAAATCCCTTTGGGGGCTTTTGGTCCAGGGTCTTCAAGGGACATTTTAACTTGTTCCAAGCCACCCTTTCCTGCTCTGATCCTTAATAGTTTCAGCTTCACTTTTTCTGTAAAACAGCATTTTCTCTTGGGGGTGAATGGATTAACCAAGAAAAACAACTGATACAATGTGTGAATGAAGTGGTCACTTCCAAAGACTGTGCTAAGGTGGTCAGTAGATACCGGGGAGGCATCAGGAAATTTTTGCCACAGTTGATTTCTTTAGCTACCCAACATCCAAACCAATGTTTTTTCATATGCAGAACAATGACTCCTCTCTCAAAGGGAGGGGACTCCAGTCTTTCATCCAAATGCTGTGTTTTACTAAAAGTTTAGAATCTCAGAAAGTGTTCCATTCTCTTCACCAGCTCTGATTGTGTTGTATTGAACCCTGGGAACCTATAAATGAGTACAACTTACCTGACTCTTATTCCCCACACACCTGACCATTAATAATGAAGCAGAAGCATCAGGTCTACAGAGAGAACTTCTGCTCAGTAAGAGGATGGTGGGATAAACACAACAGCTGCCAGTCTAGAGCTAATAACTGCTGTAGGGCGGCCCTTTGCTCAACAACTTAGAACTGAGTTCTGTCCTGTTTGCCTCTGGAAAGCTCCAAATACAAGTAACCAAGGTCGAAAATCTTGCCTGGCTAGAGGTTTCAAATATCAAGGCTCCTGTGTTCTGTCTGCAGACATGTGTGATCTGTCCACTCCTCTCACCTGGCTCGATAGTATCTACTTCCTGGTTAGGACGCAATCCACTCCTTCCCATTGTGCCGGCAAGTTTATTTAACAATAAGACTTCAGCTGCTGACAATTCAAGTTAGGCAAAATCTTAATCAAGACCTCCAATTATGAAACACTAAATAGTCTGGATAGCAGTCTGTAGGTGAAGTAATGCTGTATTTTCTGTGACTTTTTGTAAATAAACAGATTGTTATCTGTGGAGTTTTGATGAAAGTGTTAGACAGTATTGTCCCTTGTCAGCTCTGGTTGGCAGCCTTTATGATGTGTCCTGAATATCTCCAGCTACTTGGATTTATGTGTATAATCAACTCCTCTGGAGTGAGGGCTGGAATGAGCTACTTACTTATCCCTAACAGAATGCAGTGGAGAGATGGATATTACCTGTGGGGTTAGGAATTGAATTTCTCTCTTCCTCCCCCTCCCCCTCCCCCTCCCCCTCTCCCTCCCTCTTTCTGTCCCTAGCATTCTGTTACTTGTTCTCTGAGGGCCATAGCAATCACACCCCTAGCTGCCCCCTGGAGAAGTCCACATGTCAAGAAACTGAGGGAAGACTTTTGTGAAGTCCATTGAAGAATTGAAGCTCTTGGTCCAACAGCCTGTGAAAAACTAAATCCTGCCAACAACTCTGCCAGTGAGTTTGTAAGTGGATGTCCTTTAGTGGAGTCTTTATGTGAGATGGAAGCCCCAGGAAACACCTTGGTCTCCATCTGAAAATAAAACTCAATCTACAAGGACCCAGCCAATCTGTGCTTAGATTCATGACCCAAAGAAACTAAGATAATGTCTGTTGCCTTAAGATGCTAAGTTTTGGAGCAATTTTTATGGGATAATAGATAGTTAATAAGATAACATTCTGAAAATTTTCCTTTGTTCTGTCTTAAAGGGCTTGCCTGAATGAGCATGTGGTCTGTGTCCAACTCCCAGCAGGAAATAGATGGGAAAACTGTGTTGCCACCATGTTGTGTGGGGCACCAGCTTCCCTGCCTGCAACATCCTGCCTGCAACACCAGTATCTGCCTCTAGAGCCCCTTCCAATAAGATAAGATAGTGCTGCAGTGTAGGTGTTTCATTTAGCGCTTTTATACCACTCTTGCAAGAGAACACTGTCGCTCCCCCTCTTCGTGGAGGAACGACACAGGACCCTGCGCTGTTCTTTCGTCTGCTCGGCCCTCCCCGGGTTTGCTGCTGGTTCTTCCCGGGTTGGCTACTGTCCCTTCCACCTCCGTGGAAGGGCGGTTCCCCCTGGCCACATTCCCCACTTCCGCAGGGGAGCGGCACACCGCCGGCCGGCTCTCTCGGGGCTGCACAGGTGTTCCCCTTAGATGTTCCCCTTAGATGTTCCTGGTGCATGCCGTCTCTCTCCTCCTTTATAGTCCTCTTCCACCAATCCCAACTCGGCTGCCCACACGCCGAGTACGCTGCTCTCCTCCAATCAGGAGCAGGTCCTACAGTTCATTGGTTGAACTGGAGGCAGCTGTGTAGAAGCTGTTTTCTCTCCCAGCGCCATATTGTGGGAGAGCAGGTGCATAGAATAAGTCTTAATTCCAGTAACTTAGTCCAGTCCGGATTGCTCCCCACAAACACGAAGACACATAAACCCTGCATCATTTAATTGTAAGTCCTCCTGCTTCTAACAGAAACTAAAATCACAGTGGAATAGACAAAAAGGGAATTTATGAATTCTGTAGAAGAAGCCTGGCAGTAACCACCCTGAGATTGCTTTGGCGACCCTCCATTCATCAGTGTCCCAATCTCCTTTCTTCTTGATGTCCATCATCAAAACTACCACATGGTCCAAAATGACAACTCTAGCTATATCTATCTTGGCCTCACCCAAGCCATAGAAGATGAAGCCGTAGCTGAATCAGTACCCTTTAGGGACTCTCCCGGGAAGCATTTTCCATAAGTATTCATGTAATGGATAAAAGGATATTATAAAAGCAAAAGATCTTATAAATCATTG
The DNA here is from genome assembly GCF_964237555.1 of Oryctolagus cuniculus. Lineage (NCBI taxonomy): Eukaryota > Metazoa > Chordata > Mammalia > Lagomorpha > Leporidae > Oryctolagus > Oryctolagus cuniculus. The sequence continues at coordinate 9,818,843 of NC_091433.1, read as the reverse complement.
CTTCTACTATTTCCTGAACTCAGAAATTTTCATTCTACTCTCACAAGTTTTGTTAATTTGATATCACCCATCTCAGTGATTACCTCGTATTAATCGTGTAGTAAAAAATGTGTTTTTTACATTTATATGCCATCTGCTTATATGCCATCTGCGCTATTTTTACATGAAGTATATTTATATCATTACTTGTTATAATTTATAAACTTTTTTAGCAGGGCTGAGAGGCAGAGGAAGAGAGCAACAGAAAGAGACAGAAAGAGACCTTCCATTCTCTGGTGCACTCCTCACATGCCTGCAACGGCCAGGGCTGTATCACGCAGGAGCCAGGAATGCAATCCAGGTTTCCCACATGGATAGCAGAAACCCGACTACATGAGTCCTCACTGCGGCCTCCAGGTGCACAGTATCAGGAAGCTGGGGTGGAGATCAGAGCTTGAATTCAAGCCCAGGCACTCTGATATGGGATGTGGGCATCCCAAGAGGCATCCTAACTGCTGCTCCAGAAACCACCCCTCACACTACTCTTAAACCTTAAATCACTATGTCTAAAATAAGACCATTACATTATTATCTTGAACTAGAAAATAATGATTTCCATAAAATTTGTTGAAAAATGAAATGAAACAAATTTTTAAAATTATACACGCATATTATGTCAGGCATTGGCCTGCTCTCTTTTTTATTAAAAAAAAAAAAAAAAGGCTAGGAAGCTTCAGAATGTGCCTTTCTCCTGGATGAGCTGGAAGGATTGTGAAGAGAGTAGCTTTCTCACTACGCTACCAAACAGAATTGAATACTCTGCCTGTGTACGCTCTAAGTTGTCTCCATTTCCACCAGAGACCCTTGTTCTACCCTGGGGCCACTGTGGTACACTCCTCTGTGCAATGAGGAAGCCCATTTTCCAGAGGCCACATGTGATTCTCTGGCTGCCCATTGGGCTTTTGTAATCTTTGTGAAGAATTTATTGTCTGATACCATTCTCAGCTGTCTCAGGGTCCTAATAGACTGTGAGCTCTCAGAAGGCTGGGACTGACTGATTTTTGTTCCTGGATTGAGGCTTGGGGCCTGCCCAGAATCAATGCACTGAGTGGACCGGAACAAATGGAATGCCAAGGACACGCAGTTTGTGTACAAGGATAAAGCAAAGGCCTGTATCTTCTGGGTCCTCCATGGTGTTTTCCATGTTGGAGGGGGAGACAGATAGAGAGACAGAGACCAATCTGATTCCAAGAATAGAGACCAAAAGAGTTTAAAACAAAATGCTGAATTTTTGTGTTTTTTTTTTTTTTTTTTTAAAAACTTGATTTAAATTATCCGAGTTTCATGTATTTCATATACACAGATTTAGGAACATAGTGACACTTCCTACCCCACCCTCCCTCCTGCCTATGCTCCGACACTTCTTCCTCCTCACTCTCCCAATCCACTCTTAACTTTTACAAAGATCTACTTTCAGTTTACTTAATGATTGTAAAGGTAGTCCTACACTAAGTAAAATAGGTCAACAAATAGTATGAAGAAAAAAACACTGCTCCTCAACAGAAGAGACAAAGACGGTAAACAATCATTGAATCTCAACATGTCCATTTTACTCTAATACATTACATTTTAGGTACTCTGTTAGTTACTTTGGATCAGGGAAGACACGTGGTGTCTGTTTTTTGGGATTGGCTTATTTCACTAAGTATAATGGTTTCCATTTGCATCCATTTTGTTGCAAAAGACAGGATTTCATTTATTTTTTACAGCTGAGTAGTACTCTGTAGTGTATATATATATATACCCTAATGCCTTTATGCAGTCAACAGTTGATGGACATCTGGGTTGATTCCATATCTTAGCTATTGTGATATGAACATGGGGATATAGATAACTCTTTCATATGCTGATTTCTTTTGGTAAATTTCCAGGAGTGGGATGGCTGGATCACATGATAGGTCTATATTCAGATTTCTGAGGTATCTCTGTACTATCTTCCATAGTTGTTGCACCATTTTACATTTCCAGGCATTTTTGTTTTTAAACTCAAAGTTTTTCATGATTAATTCTTGTGTATATAACAATATGTTAAAACCCAACCAGGATTCAAAGTGAAAATCTCCAGTAAAGTTAGTTCAGTAATACCAGTGTTGCTGCTGCTGATGATGGTGATGACAGTAAGAACAAAAATCGCTGTCACTCACTGAGCATATGGCACAGACACACATTGTTTTTAAGGTTTAAAAGCAAGATTTATTAGAGTCAAAGATCTCCAGCCAGAGTGGCATGGAGTGGGGCTTCCAAGAGAGGAAATAACCTGAAGTAATCGGTGGCAATCGAGTTTTTAAGCACAATTTTGATTGACATTCAGTTGCAAGATGGGGACCGAACCTATCAAAACACCTGATTTACAAGCCTTTATCCTATCTGGCTTTCTCATAATAAAACAAAAAACCAACCAGAAGATCACTGTGTAAAGCAGCCATTAATTACAGGCACACTCTTAAACACTAGAAGTCTCTCATGAGCTCATTTGTACAGTTATTATGTTCATAGGAAACAGGCATATTTGAGAAACAATCAGCAGAAAGTGATGGGAGTGTCTGCATCTGACTTACATACTTGAGATCCTCTCGGCCTCACCCAGCTTTCATTCCAGAGGCTGCTATAGCAACCAGCTCAGCATGAGTTGCACTAACTGTAGGCAGGTGTGGCTGTCAGCAGCTCATCTCAGGCACCCTCCACAGGTACCTGTTGTCTCCTGTCCTGGGGCTTCTCTGTGGCCTCAGTTCCAGAGGACTCCTAGTAACCTGTGCGTTCTCCATCCAAAAGAGCAGGAGCATTAATGGGGAAAATCTTTGATCAGTGAGAGATGAAGTCAGGAACTGATTCTTCTGCATTTATTCCTTTGGACAGGCCTTATAATAGGAGCTGTGTACAAGGTTGGTGAGAGTGTGGGTGAATAAAGGTTGAGAGCAAAGCAACTGATGCTCCCTTCCAGCTACCATTTGGGGACAGATAGGAAAGCACTGGTTACTGCTGTGTGAATTGTTGATATTTTTAAAAAAGATTTATTTATTTGTAAGGCAGAGTTACAGAGAGAGGTAGAGACAGAGAGAGAGGTCTTCCATCCGCTGGTTCACTCCCAAGATGGCCGCAACAGCTGGAGCTGCACCAATCTGAAGCCAGGAACCAGGAGCTTCTTCTGGGTCTCCCACATGGGTGCAGGGGCCCAAGGACTCGGGCCATCCTCCACTGCTATCCCAGGCCGTAGCAGAGAGATGTACTGGAAAAGGAGCAGCCGGGACTAGAATCAGCACCCATATGGGATGCCAGCGCTCCTAGCCAGGGCTTTAATCCACTGGGCCACAGCACTGGCCCCTTGTTGACAGTCTTTTAAAAAGTCATTCTGGCTTAGCAACTAGCCAACATCCTAGACTTGTGCTTTTATGGAAACTAAACTGGGGCAAGGTGCATAAAATCTGCTCTTCTGATTGGAATGGCATTATTTCAATCTCACAAATAATCACCTGGCACTCATTATGTGGCATGTCCAGATCTTTTTTTGTATTTTTTTTTTTTTGACAGGCAGAGTGGACAGCGAGAGAGAGAAAGAGAGAAAGGTCTTTCTTTTGCCGTTGGTTCACCCTCCAATGGCCGCCGCGGCCGGCGCACTGCGCCGATCCGAAGGCAGGAGCCAGGTGCTTCTCCTGGTCTCCCATGGGGTGCAGGGCCCAAGCACTTGGGCCATCCTCCACTGCACTCCCTGGCCACAGCAGAGAGCTGGCCTGGAAGGGGGGCAACCGGGACAGAATCTGGCGCCCCGACCGGGACTAGAACCCAGTGTGCCGGCGCCGCTAGGTGGAGGATTAGCCTAGTGAGCTGCGGTGCCAGCCTTTTATTTGCTTTTGAACAAAAATAAAACATATCTCTGCCAGGAAAAAAAACCAGGTAGCATTATTATCCTGCTTTTGTAAAGGATTCATTGCATTTGCACTTCTGTTTCCTTCAGTGTTATTCATGGGTATGTAGAGTGGCCGGGAAGGCATCCTGACCCCTCTCTATAAATTTTCTGAGAGAAGTGAACTGATTTCCTCAAGAGAGTCCTTTGTAGTTTTGCCACCTCTTCTCTCCTGAAAACCATAGGTCTTGGTATGTTTTCTATTCTACAGGTGTTCATTGACTCCTTTGGGCCACAATGAGCTGGCCAATGGTGAAAAGGCTCTCTGAGCAGTGTTTGCTGATTTTTACCATGTTACTGCTCCTACTATGGTTGATTTCAAACTATCAACAGTTGCTGGATACAAAGTATGGAGGAGATATCAGTCTACAGTGGATTCACTAGAGGTGAGATTCAGTAGTCTTATCAGCCAGAGAACAACCTGACCCTGAAGGAGACAGTGGAAACCCAGCCCCTTAGAGTTTGTTCTGCATGTCCTGTTGTGTGCCCTGCAAAGGGTTATGTGGAAGAACCATTGCCCAGTTCTTGGGAATGTTCCCTAAGTTGGAAATGGAGTCATTGTAAATGTAATTCTTTAAGCCCAGGTCAGTAAGATCAGTCCCTAATTCAGGATGACTAGTGTCCTTATAAAGAGGGTCATGTGAAGACATGGGGACACAGGGAGAAGACCACATGAAGATGCAGCCAGAGTTGGGGTAATACGTCTCAAGGCTGAGGAGCTCCTGGAGCTAACCAGAATGAAATGGAAGAGGTAACAAAGTCTCATCCCCTAGGACTTCAGACGGAGCCTGACCTTGCCAGAACCTTGATTTCAGATTTCTACCCTCTAGAACATGTCTGTGGTTTTTTAAGTCACTCACTTTTCAGCACTGTGATAGGGCTGCCTTAAGAAACTGATGTCCTTTTCTTTCTTTAGTTTATTTAAGAGTTATTTATTTGAAAGGCAGAGTTACAGAGAGAGAGAGGAAGAGACAGAGAGAGGAAGACACACACACACACAGAGAGAGAGAGAGAGAGAGAGAGATCTTCCATCTGCTGGTTTACTCCCCAAATGGCTACAAAGACCAGGATGGTCCAAAATAAAACTAGGAGCCCCAGACTCCATCCAGGTCTCCCACGTGGGTGGCATGAGCCCAAGTTCTTGGGCTGTCTTTTGCTGTTTTCTCAGGCATATTAACAAGTAGCTGGATCAGAAGCATAGCATCCAGGAGTTGAACTGATGCTTATATGGATGCTGGTGTCTTAGGCAGAGGCTTAATCAGCTGTGTCATAATGCCGACCGCTGCTTTGTTTTGTAAAATTTTGTTTTACTACTTTCTTATTGGTATTTCAATTGGACATATTTATGGGATCCATTGTGACAAGTCAGTGCAGGTATTCAGTGCGTAATGATCAAATCAGGTTAGGTAGCATTTCCAGCTCATTAAACATTTAAATTTTTTTGATGAACCATAAATGTACCTCTTTATGGGGCACAATATGGTATTTCAATACATGTATACAACGTGTACTGATCAAATCAGGGTAATTAATGTTTTTATCTTTGTCATTACTTTATACTTAGGGTCTTTGAGGTCTTGTATTTCTGTTTTCTTGGATTCCTAAACTGCATGGTTTGAAATATAGCTGCCCTTCGACAAAAATCTCATTGTGTTTATGTGTTTTTTTTTTTTTTTGACAGGCAGAGTGGACAGTGAGAGAGAGAGAGACAGAGAGAAAGGTCTTCCTTTTGCCGTTGGTTCACCCTCCAATGGCCGCCGCGGCCAGCGCGTTGCGGCTGGCGCACCACGCTGATCCGATGGCAGGAGCCAGGTACTTCTCCTGGTCTCCCATGGGGTGCAGGGCTCAAGGACCTGGGCCATCCTCCACTGCACTCCCTGGCCACAGCAGAGAGCTGGCCTGGAAGAGGGGCAACTGGGACAGAATCCGGCGCCCCACCCGGGACTAGAACCCGGTGTGCCGGCGCCACAAGGTGGAGGATTAGCCTAGTGAGCCGCGGCGCCGGCCGTGTTTATGTTTTATAGTGGCCTGCTCTCCTACTCCTCCCCTGTTTGGGTCAGATTACAGGCATGTAGTACAATGAGCTAAACTGAAGGAAAGGAGAACCACTGGCCTTATAGACCTAGGAAATTATTGTTTTAGCTGAACACATACTAAGTGCCATGTGCTGTGCCAGGCTTTTCACATGTTGTCATATTTACTTGCATCTTCACCACCACCAATGACTAGTCATAATTATCCTAATGGACAAATGGGAAAAACAGAAGCTCTGTGATATTAAGCAGCTTGCCTAAGGTCATAGAGCCGGGAAAGGCAGGGAGGAGAACTCAGGGGCAAGGAGCAGTCTCAGGCTCCACATAACGTCTCAGCACTCCACCCTGTGGCTGATCTGTGGGAGTTCCAACAGGTACAGTTGCACATAAACCCCAGGAATCGCCCCATCTAGACCCAGAGATAAATGAATTACAAGAGTAGGGTAGGAAAATCGAGGGCAGTCATAAAAATCACAATAGTAAGTTGCCTGGATCCACTTGCTGAGCTTGTCCACAACCAATGGTTGCCATTTCCATGTGACAGATAAAACCGAAGGGCCCTCAGTAGTACTGTGATAACCTTGATTCCTTCTGTGTGTATGCATTTTTCATTATTGGTGCTTTCCTATTGGGAAGCCCTAGAGCCAGGAAGAGTTGGGTTCAAATTCCAGCCAAGAGCTTACCAGCAGTCAGTTGCTTAATCATTCACCCATGTCACCTCACTCCCCTTGTTTATAACCTCACAGGGGCATTGGGAAGATCAAATGAGGTGAGGTAGAGTGGATAGAGTGCAGAGTAGCCGACAGGGAAGAAATGCTCCTCATAACTCCTGCTCTATATGCAGAATTTTCCCTCAACACTTCCAATCTCCTGCTCCATGGTTTTCCTCCCCAGAGAGTACGTAACTAGCTGGCAGGTGACCCATGTAAGAAAACACAGCAGGAGGAATCAACCAGAGTTCCATGTGTGTGCCTCAGCTTTTTGTTTTTATTTTTTGTCTGCTTTTCCTAGACTAGTACTAAGCTATTGTGCTTTTGCCATCCCTTCTGTTGGTTGACTTGTGTCCCCAACAAAATATGTTGAATTTCCAAGCCTTGGCATCTATAAACATAAGGTAGGGGTAAGGTAAGGAAGGGGCCCCGCTAGAATCTAAAGAAATAACACTGCCAACACCTGGGTTTTAGAAGTCTGACATGAAGAACCATGTGAAAGTACATTTTTCATTTTATCCCACCACATGTGTAATGTTTTCTTACAGCAGCCTTCAGGAACTACTACTAGCACCACCTACTGAGGTGCATAGCAGGAACTCGTGTCACTGAGTGACAAGCTCCATGTGTCGTATCTTTGAGCCATAATGGAGATAGTGTGACTGTTAAAAAATAAGGAGGTCATTTTATGGTTCATCTCTTTGTTCTGAGTTGATTATAAGCAAGTACAGGACTACAAAAAAGGAAGACCTGAGACAAGGGAAGAACCGATATATATTAAGCACTTACTACATGTTTGTCCCTCCCTCAGGCAGACTGCAAATCTCTCATTTTATTAAGACTTTATTTATTTATTTATTTGAGAGGTAGAGTTACAGACAATGAGAGAAACACAGAGAAAGGTCTTCCGCACACTGGTTCACTTCCCCAAATGGCCGCAGTGGCTGGAGCAGGGTCCATCTGAAGCCAGGAACCAGGAGCTTTCTCTGGGTCTCCCACACAGGTGGAGGGGCACAAGCACTTGGGTCATCTTCTATTGCTTTCCCAGGCCAAAACAGAGAGCTGGATCAGAAGAGGAACAGTCAGGACTAGAACTAGTGCCCATATGGGGTGCTGGCGCCACAAGCAGAGGATTAACCTACTGTGCCTCAGCACTGGCCCCACAAATCTCACACTTAATCCTCACACCCTGTTTGGTGGGTGCTCTTATTCTAACTTTCCAGATGAGGAAACTTGATTCAGAGGAAGTAGACACCCCGCTGAAAATCACAAGGGGACCTAGTGGATGAACAAATCCCAGCTGTCCATCTAATTCCAGTGCCATTGTCCTAATTCCCACGGCCTTTGAGCTGTATGCAAAGTAGTTGAGGTAGTAGAAATTAAGTTATAATAGGCACAATGTCCAGCAGAAGTGGTCATCATCAGTGATCTCTGTACCTGTTCTGAAACAAGGAGGTAAAATAGTCTTGAAGTAGGCACCCGGTTCGGTCCAGAGAAGTAATGTGGCAGAGTGGTCAAGGTGATGGGTCCCCTGTCACTCCTCTCCACACTGATCAGCTGGGTGTCTCTGTCAGGCTGTTCTCTCTCTGCTTTGACTTCCTGACTTTCCATACTGCGACAACAGGGATAGGAACTGTAGGATTGTGCTGAGGATTCATTGAACACCACAGAAAAACACTTACAACAAACCTGCCACAAGATGAATATGATATAAGTGTTGCTATTATAGTCTTTTACTATTCAAAATGTGATCTGCTGTTGGAACTATCCTCCACTCCTTGCCCCAAAGCATGATACCAGTAGGATGACTATCTCCTTTGAATGGTTCTCAGGATGTCTTAATGGTCTGCTGTCTGCCAGAGTGACTTCAGACTCGTGACTGAGCTGGAATGTTGTGTATCTAATTAGACAACTGGCTGCCATCTTGCTTAACAATGACTTCCATGAGGCTTTTTGATGATGTGAGAAGACTGCCGTAATGTTTCACAGTCATTAACAAGAACACAATCTGGAAGGCAAGTGCTAACACATAATTTGCAGTCAGAACTTCTAGCGCAGATTCAAAAATGTTTCTCTTGTACTTATTGTTTGCTTCCTTCCTCAGTGGGCCACTCAGGAGTGTCAAAGTGCTCCATTCTGAGGACAGGCATGGGCCCCCTTCCCAACTGGTTCTTTATCCCTGCAGGCCTGTCTATCTCTGGGAAACTCCTTCAATTCTGAAATGTGACTTTGGGTGTCCCATGGAAATAGCATAAACTGGGAAGCTGTCACCTAAATGGAGGGGCTTGGGCTGTCCTCGAATGTATTCCTGAAGCAGAGGAGGAATGAACTGAGGGTCTTTATCCATTTCTAAATTCTACTGATTATTTTCCTAGGACTAAAATGGCCTGATCAGCCAACCATATTCCTTTTCTCTTGTAGGGTCTGCTTATCAGGAAAAGAACCCAAACTCAATGGGTAGAAGCAGCCTATCTTTGGTAATCTACTCATTGAATATTGTGATTGAGGGTATGTGCATTTCTCTGAAATCTTGCCCAAACCATGCTTTGTGATCTTTCAAGTATTGCATATCTGATAGGTAAAATAATAAGATCTGAATTCTTTTCTTTGCTCTTATTAAATAACTGAGTTTAAGCTTCTGTAAGCAAACTATATTTCTTTTTCTGATATGAACATGTAATAAGTGCACAATAAATATTTGTTGAATAATTATATATATTGTGTGTGCCATTGCTCTTTTAAATTATTAATCTGAATGAATTCTTGATGTGCCAAATTAATACCCTTTGTTAGAATTGTTAGAAATATTTCTTTCTCTTGTGTGCTATTTGTCTCTTAGCTTTGTGTGTGAAATTTTTTAGAAGCAGCATTTAGAAATTTGGTCTTTACTATTTGATGTGGTCACATTTATTATTTTAAAACTAATTTACAGATTTTAAATCTTGCTGAAAGTGTTTTTATTCCTCTAAATAAAATATATCCTTTAATGTCCCTTAACAGGTCTTCTTTCTGCCCCTGTACTATCCCATGTGTGCTCATCTCCCAGTTGCTTGTAGATTCCTCCTGACTAGCATGTTCTCTTCACACTCTCTGGCCACATCCTTGCAGGTATTGGGGAAGCCAGCTGAATTATTAGTTTCCCAAGGAGGCTGCTTCTTTGCTGGATCAAAAAGACCCAGGTCTTGTCACCCTAGGTTTTGTCATCCTAAGGCTTAGCTACAGAGGTGACTCTTGCGACGAGCGGTTGGGACAGCACAGAATTTGAGACCAGGGACATTTGGAAAATATCCTGGGAGTAACAAGCTGCCATTAGAGGATCTTGGATGCATATTAAGAAACTTCTTTCTCTTGCAGGAGTGGGGGGGGGGGCAGCTCTAGGTGGGGAGAACAGGTATATGAGAACTTAGCCCTCTTGCTTGGTTGATTCCCTTTTGGAATGCATATTTAGACACTTTCTCTCATCTGGCACTCAGTGTCCAGGTTTGTGTGGGTAAGACAGATCCAGGCACCCACTGATGTTGAAGGTTCCCAAGGTGTGGTGCAGAGAAAGCAGAATGCGGCAGCCCGTCTCTGGGTGAGGCCAATTCCCTGCCCAAATACGTCTGTAGGAGCAGGTGCTCTGTCTACTGAGCTCGCTTCCTCTTCTCTCTGATCTGGTAACAGCACTGTTGCATGTGATGAGGGCCTCCCCTTCATAGTTTGCTTTACCCAACGGGCAGGTGACTCCAACTGGGGCAGGAATTAGAATATTGCCTGAAAACCCACAGACACTCAGTATTCCATCCATATGGGAATATAGTCATAAGAACTACCACATTCCTGAGTTTCCTAATGATGTCCCAAGTTCCTGCCCTCTAGAGGGCCTTAGATAACTCAGACTTACCATGGCCCCATGGGCTATCTCAGAATCCACCCTGGCAATCCCAGTAAATACAAGGGCTGTGTCAGTGGATTCCTAGAGGGGCTAGCCCTGGGAGCTCACCAATGACAACTGAGATTGTGGCTGGCCTTTCCTGGGTTTCAGACCACAGCTAGGAAGACTCAATCCCCTGACCATGGGAGCAGATGAAGGCCCTGGAGGGTTTGGGACTTGGTACAACCAGCAGGTCCATGATGTTTTTATAGGATGGTGATTTCGCCAGGTTGATGAAGAGGTGGAGTTCTGGACACTTCCTGGTTTCTTGCAGTCAGAACCAGGAAGTTCTGTCATCTGTTTGTGATTATGAGGCTCAGCTGCCCCACCAATGGCCCTCTGGCGCCTTTTCTCTTTGGAAACACATTCAGCACATTTTTAGAAACCGCACCGAGAAGCCCTCCCTGAGAAAGTGACTAAACACTGCTTAATATTCTGAAAACATAAACAGCCGCTGAGAAGCCAGTCATAAACTGTTTAGGGAAAGCTGACTTGGCACTGGGTGAAAGCCAGCTGTTGCTGGTGTTTGATTGGCGGACATTGTAAAATTCCTTGCAATGTCAGTGTTGCCGATGAATACATATTGAGCTTGCCCCCATCTCACATGCTGGAACATTCTCCGTGAATTCATGTCCTGGACATTTTGTGAGAGCGAGAGATGAGGTGTGTTGGGCTCTCCGTTCCCTCTCCATGTGTCTCTCTCAGTTCCATATGTTATGGGTTCAGTCACAACCCCCTGCCACCACAGACATGAATTTCTAACCCCCAGGGCTCCAGAATATGACCTTATTTGGAAATAGTGTCCTTGCAGATGGCATTGGTTATGATGGGATCATGCTGGAATAGAATCCACCCTAATCCAAGGGGACTGGTGTTGTGAGTTAGATGGACTGATAGGCACTTAGGTCAGGTCCCTGTTGGGATGAGCAAAGGGAGAGTGGACAGAATGCTTGCCTCTCTCCAGAAGCTTCCGGTAGCAGGACAAAAGTGCCAGTCTCAGCCCTCGGTGTTTCTCGATGTATCATGAGAATAGCAAGGAACTAGTAGTCCCACCCTTCTGATTTTGTTTGTTTGATCCTGAGCAGGCTAGATAGGATTACGGTTTCGCCCTCTGATGGGTTTTATCCCTGCTCTGATTGATTGTAAGCTGTTATTCTGCTCCCGTGCTGACAAATGTGGGATTTTGCACCCTTGAAGCCCCCTTCCTGCTGCAGCAGCAGGAGGTTCTGACATAAACAAATCTTGCTTCGCTCGATGTCCTGTCCAGGTGGAAATTCTTCTAAGTGAGACCAGAGCTGAGACTGTCATCGTCATTTCCCCACAACAGTGACATCAGAACAGGAGAAAGAGACATCCAGGGAGAACACTGTGGGGACCACATGGAGGATCCAGCAGCAAGCCCTGGGGTGCGAAGAGCTTGTGCTCACCACCAGAAACAAGTAGGATGCAATGAGAGTCTCTCTTACAGTTCTCAGAGGAAGCATGACCTGCCGACATCCTGACAGCTGGACTCACAGTGTCCAGGAGTACAGTACCAGCAGTCTCCGATGCTGCAAATCACCCAGCTCGTGGTACTTGCTTATAGCAGCCCCAGGACTGATAGAGCCTGGTGCTAATCATCTCTTCATTCTACATCAGACTGCACCTCCTACCCTTGTGCTGTAATTGTTCATTGAGCATTCATCAAGCGATGATAAAGTTGCTGCTTGGTGCTTGGATAGCCAATTCACCAGAGACTGTTGGTAAGATAAAAGACTTTGAAGAAGCCAGCATCTTGGGGAAAGATCTCTCTCTCTCTCTCGGGGGGAGGGGGGAGGGAGAGAGGAGCGTGAAGCAAACACTTTTTGATTTTTTTTTATCTTTTTTTTTTTAAATCTCTTTTTTATTTTTTTTACTTTTATTTAATAAATATAAATTTCCAAAGTACAGCTTTTGGATTACAGTGGCTCCGCTCCCCCTACCCCCATAACTTCCCTCCCACTTGCAACCCTCCCCTTTCCCGCTCCCTCTCCCCTTCCATTCACATCAAGATTCATTCTCAATTATCTTTATATACAGAAGATCAATTTAGTATATATTAAGTAAAGATTTCAATAGTTTACACCCACACAGAAACACAAAGTGTAAAGTACTGTTTGAGTACTAGTTATAGCATTAATTCCTATTGTACAACACATTAAGGACAAAGATCCTACATGAGGAGTAAGTGCACAGTGACTCCTGTTGTTGACTTAACAAATTGACACTCTTGTTTATGGCGTCAGTAATCACCCTAGGCTCTTGTCATGAGTTGCCAAGGCTATGGAAGCCTCTTGAGTTCGCCAACTCCAATCTTATTTAGACAAGGTCATAGTCAAAGTGGAAGTTCTCTCCTCCCTTCAGAGAAAGGTACCTCCTTCTTTGATGGCCCTGTTCTTTCCACTGGGATCTCACTCACAGAGATCTTTCATTTAGGGTTTGTTTTTGTGTGTGTGTTTTTTGTTTTTTTTTTTTTTTTTTTTTTTTTTTTTTTGCCAGAGTGTCTTGGCTTTCCATGCCTAAAATACTCTCATGGGCTCTTCAGCCAGATCTGAATGCCTTAAGGGCCAGAGTGCTGGTTAGGACATCTGCCATACTATGAGTCTGCTGTGTATCCCGCTTCCCATGTTGGATCATTCTCTCCCTTTTTAATTCTATCAGTTAGTATTAGCAGGCACTAGTCTTGTCTGTGTGATCCCTTTGACTCGTAATCCTATCATTATGGTTAATGATGAACTTTAACTGATCATTTGTACTAGTGAGATGGCATTGGTACATGCCACCTTGATGGGATTGAATTGGAATCCCCTGGCACATTTCTAACTCCACCATTTGGGGCAAGTCCGATTGAGCACATCCCAAATTGTACCTCTCCTCCCTCTCTTATTCCCACTCTTATATTTAATAGGGATCACTTTTCAGTTAAATTTAAACACCTAAGAATAAATGTGTGTTAATTACAGAGTTCAACCAATAGTATTACAAATACACTGGAGGATCATGTAATGCTGCCTGTATTGGACACAATCCTAGGCCACGAGTCTGCACACTGCTTTACAACTGGTCCAGTGAAAGCAGAACCTTTCATCTCACCTTTATTGTTTATATGATTCCTGCGTTTTTTTAAAAATAGAGAAACACACTGTCTTTTCTGTGGTATGACTTTCATCATCGAATTACAACTGCTGAATGTACCTTCTTTCTGAGATCTGGCTCTCCTTTCTTGACTGTGGCCATCACCAAGTCATCCAAGCCAGTGGCGGAAAGTCTATTCAGCTGTACCTTGAGCCCCTTCACACAGATGATGGTCAGATTTTTGTCTCCCCTGTTGTCAGCACAACTGATCACCGCACCTACAGGAAGATCCAGGGAAATACGGAATTTTACACAGAGGAACCACAACATCCTCACTTTGACATCTTGAATGTCAGAAAGGGACAGAAAGCAAGAGAGATCTCTTGATCCAAAATGTGCCCAGTGAGCCAGTAGAGATTTTTAAAGGACAAGGGTAGCTTCAGGGAGAGATTGGAAATAAAGCAGTGATTCTATTTAATTGACAATCATGCAGATGTTCAGGTTTTCTTCTGATGAGGGTGCACCAGGCTCTTGGGGATGTCCAGGCCATCAGTCAGGTGGAAGCTTCTTGACAATGGGGCTCAGCCTCTGTTGGAGCCTCCTTTGTTAGCCGGATCAAAATCCACCATTCCAAATCACCTCCCTTCAGTAGACATCCGAAAATCTTATGCAAGTGTCACTCTCCACCAGACTGGGCACAGGTGATTCACCATATCAGTAGCTGGTTTTTATGAAAAAGAAGGGACAGTAAGATGCCTTGATTACCTTTACAATGATGTTCTAGAATTGGGGATACAGGGACCACGGGCCACCCTTCCTACTTCATAGGCTTTTAGACACTGGGATGTGATAGACCTGGACTTGCCAACAGAAAACTCTTACTTTGCTTTATGGTCTCACCATTTACTCTTCTTTACAGAGCTGTAACTCTGTGTGTGTGTGTGTGTGTGTGTGTGTGTATGTTGGATCTTTAACATGTTGTTTAAAACTCGTCAAAAATGACTTTTTCTGAACTGTTTCATAATGAAAATTTTAAACAGGCAAGCTGAAAAACCCCCATCAATCACCCTTAAACTTAATATGTAGATTCAATTATTATTGATGCTTTACATGTTTTAACAACTATATTTTTATTTCTTCATATCTAGAAGTTGGAAATTGTATTCTATAATACTATGAGTTCTTGAATGAACCTCCTTTAGTACTTAGTTTGGCTGTAACCCCTAACTTTGTGACCTTGGCATGTTCCTGTTTTCTCCATGTCTCGGTTATCTCATGCATGACCCTGTTCCTGGGGATGTTGTAAAGAATAATGTTGAAGATGTGAACACTCAATAAATATTAGTTCCCTAAATAATTATCTCTCACAGTTCTTGACAAGCAATGGCTTCCATTATATTCACAGCAAGTACTTCAATTTACCTATCTTAATCTCAATATTCTCAGTTATCAGAATTATTTAAGTGCATATTTCAACAACTTAATGAAATAATGAATGCATTCAATGAAATTGATTTCAAATTGATTGAATTCAGTGAAATTGAGTGAAATAATGAAATAACAGTAAGTGCTTAGTGAATATATATCTATTTTCTGTATCCCATCCCATTTGAGGAATGTGCTGAGTGATAAACATACAAGGGACTGAGTTGTTCCTTTCTTAATTTTCTGGCACTCAAGTGTTTGATTCATCAGGATAATTATATAAGACTTGCTATGGATTCAATCATGTTGAAGTCTTAAATACTAGTATCTCAGAATATAATCTCTTATTTTTAAGAGATTTTTAGAGGTAATTTTTAGTTTTCGGAGGTAGTCAAGTTACAATTCATTTTTATTTATTTATTTTTTATTTTTTTTTTGACAAGCAGAGTTAGAGAGAGAGAGAGAGAGAAAGGTCTTCCTTTTTTCCGTTGGTTCATCCCCAAATGGCTGCTACTGCGGCGCACTGTGCTGATCCGAAGCCAGGAACCAGGTGCTTCCTCCTGGTCTCCTGTGTGGGTGCAGGGCCCAAAGCACTTGGACCATTCTCCACTGCCTTCCTGGGCCACAGCAGAGAACTGGATTGGAAGAGGAACAACCGGGACAGAATCGGCGCCCCAACTGGGACTAGAACCCCGGGAGCACCGGCGCCGCAGGCGGAGGATTAGCCTAGTGAGCCGCGGCGCCGCCCCAAGTTACAATTCAATCTCTAATATGACTAGAATTGCTGTGAATATGATACATTTGTGCAGGCATCCCACCCAGTGGTTAGAGATTCTACATGGGGTATTGCATCACATATCTAAGTGCCAACGTTTGTGACCAGTCCTACTTCTGATTGCAGCTTCCTGTTAACACACTCCCCAGGAGGTAGCTGGTGATCATTCAAGTGGTTGGATCCCTGACACCCACATAGGAAACCTGGATTGAGTTCTCAGATTCCATTTTATTGTGATGAGAATAGTCAGATGTGGATTTAGGGCAAATGTATTTCAACCCTAGAGTGGTCATCTGAGGGCAATATGTCCTTCAGCAACTTGCTTAAAATGTGTGAGCTTCTGTTTTCAATACTGCAACGCACTGATTAAAATATTGGTCACTCATTCACTCACTGATTCATCTCTTCACCGAGCATTGAACATATAGTAGTTATAACAGTCATCCTCATTTCTATGAGAAATAACTTCCAAGAAACCCAGTGCATTCCTGAAACCATAGATCATCCAATATCTGTGTGTACTATATACTATTATATAAAATAATAATGTAATGAGATAAAGGTTATGTTAACATCATCTCTGTTTTTCCTCTCACCCCCAGAATATCTTATTGAACTCCAATCACTCTTTTTTTAAAATTTTTTTTCTATATATAGAGACAGAGAGAAAGGTCTTCCTTCCATTGGTTCAGCCCCCAATGGCCGCCACGGCCAGCTTGCTGCGCTGATCCAAAGCCAGGAGCCAGGTGCCTCCTCCTGGTCTCCCGTGCGGGTGCAGGGCCCAAGCACTTGGGCCATCCTCCACTGCCTTCCCGGGCCACAGCAGAGAACTGGACTGGAAGAGGAGCAACTGGGACAGAATCCAGCCCCCCAACGGGGACTAGAACCCTAGGGTGCCGGCGCCGCAGGTGGACATTGGGGGCACCAGCGCCGCAGGTGGAGGATTAGCCAAGTGAGCCGTGGCACCGGCTCAATCACTCTTCTTGTGATGATGTGAGATGATATGGTGTGGGCATTGTGATGTGGTGTTAGGCTTCTACGCAAGAGTCTTTAAACATAAGCACTGTGATAACCATGGCAGTTGATTTGCTAACTGAGAAGCCTACTAAGTGACTAAGGGGTTGAAAGCAGTTACTGCGTATGCTGGATATGCTGGACAAAGTGTTGATTCATGTCCTTGGTGGGATGGTGCGAGAAGGCACAATATTTTATCATGTTACCCAGAACAGTGCTCAGTTTAACTTATGATTTATTTATTTCTGAAATTTTCCACTTAGTAGTTTTGGGTTATGGTCAACAAGAGGGGACTACTGTAGTTATATTCTATCACTCCAGCTAAAACATTTGACAAGATAGTAAAATCCATGCCTTCTCCAACCTTAACCTTTTAGTACCCCAAATAGAAAAGGAATAAGTAAACATCAGTAGAATTTGCAGAGTGATAGGTACTATGGGGAAAATAAAGTCAAGGAGCACCTCTAAGAGACAGGGGCCCAAATGATGAATAGAGGTAAATCCATGCAAAGACAGTGGGGCATAATATTTCTGTCAGGGAAACAGGGAAATGTAAAGTGTCTGATGCTGGATTTAACTTGGTGTATATAAAGAGTAGGAAGAATCCCATTGTAGCTGGAGTGCAATAATCAAGGGTGATTGTGATGGGTGCTAAGACAAGAGAGAGAAGCAGTGTCTGGGTCCGACGGGCCTTGCAAAGTAATTTGTATTTCATTCTAACTGCCTTGGAGAGCCATTGAAGGACTTGATTCGATCTCCCTCTATGCTCTGTGAGTTGGGTTTTGTGTCCTTCTCACCCTCAAATTTGTATGTTGAAATCCTGATCCCAGTACCTCAGCATGTGATTGAATGTGGAGAAAGGGGCTTTAAAGAGGCGATTCGGTTAAAATGAAATCTTCAGGATGGGCATTGATCTGATATCACTGGTACCCTTGTAAAAAGAGAAAGCTTATACACATGGAGAGATACCAGGTGCAGAGAGATGACCATGTGAAGACGTAGTGAGAAGGCAGCCACCTGCAAGAAAAAGAGGGGACCAAACTCTCTAACTCCCTGATATCGGACTTTTTGCTTCAAGAATTGTGAGAAATTAAATCCTCTGGTTTATGCTCCCAGTCCATGATATTTTGATATGGCAGCCCTAGCAAACTAATAGATGAGCTAAGTGGTAGTGGTGCACTTAATAAAGTGAAACTGAAACCTAACACAGATGTGTGTGTGTGTGTGTGTGTGTGTGTGTGTTGGGAGTGACAGGGTTGGAAATCAAGGCTTCGTTATGACTTTGTCCAGAATGAGATGCCTATTAACTATGCATTTGGAGACTCCTAGTGGGCAAGAGGACATGTACTTGAGTGACTGGGAGCATTCAGCATATGACTGATGTTTGCAATCATGGGACACACTGAGCTCACCATGGAGGCCAGTGGAACTATAGAGAGAAGTGGTCTGAGTTTTACTCACTGAGCGATTTCAAGGTAGACCTTACCAAAGAGACTGAGAAAGTGTGACTGGTTAGGTAGCAGAAAACTAGGAAAGGGTAACTTCTGAGTCCATTTTCCATTGCTATAAAACTCTACCCCCTATTGGGTATACTACAAAGGAAAAGGATTATTTTGGCTCACAGTTGTGGCCCAAGGTCAAGGGGCCACATCTAGTTATGATCCTCTTGCTGGCAGAATTCTGAGGCAGCCAGGGAGTCACGTGGAAAGAAATAAGAAATGTGTGAAAGACCTAACCCCCAACTGACTTTCATAGCAGACCTGCTCTGGAGATAAACTATTAACCCAAGAAGCACATGAATGCGTCAGTCAGTTCATGGAAATAGAGCCCTAAACACCTCTTCACATCACCTGGTCCCATCTCTCATCATATCATAATAAAGATTAAACTTTATCACAAATTTCAGAAGAGACAACTATAACCCTGTAAACCAGGTAAAAGAAGTGTTTGAAAAAGAGAAGGGAAAATAAACAATGTCAATCCCATGGAGATTTTGACTAAGGGGAAACAGAATTTGCTACTAGATTTGGCAAGATGTAGGCTGTTAATGACCTTGAAAGAGTAGTTTCAGTGTCTTGTTGGGGAAGGTTTTTTTTTTGTTGTTGTTGTTGTTTTTTTTTGTTTTGTTTTTTTGTTTTTTTTTTTTGAAGTGGGATTAAAGAGAATGGAGGTAAGAAATTGGAGTCACACAGAGGAAATTCTTTGGAGAAGTTGTGTTTTTAAGGTAAGCAAAGGAGTAGAGACATGGTTGAATGAGGATGTGGCTGAGTGGAAGACTATTAATGATTGGTTTTACTGCAGCATATTTGAACGCTGTTGAGAATAGACTAGTAGACTGAAGAGAGGGGAAGTCAGGATTCAGGTGGTCAGAGCAAACATAATTGTAGAAGAAAAATCCTTTACTAGATGAGAGGAGACAGAATCCAGATTAAGGAACTTCAGATGGTGGCAGGGATATTAATTCACTTTTACAGGAAGCCCAATTACATGGGCACAGGTACAGACAGGATGGTAGGTTGGGCTTGAGGGAGACGAGAAAGCCCATATTTGCATGTAGTTTCTCAGTTTAATAAGAAACATATCATCAGCTGAGAATGGGGGGAAATGGAGAATTAATGTTTTGGGAAAGTACAAGAAAATAAAACTGATCACCCCACGGAGTAACAAAGCAAATCTATTAAATATATGTCAAATTGCTAAGCAGGGCTGATAATTTTGTGCATAAGTTTAAAAAGAGACCAATCAGAGCACACTTCTGAGTTTTTCACAAGCCATGTTCTGATACTGAAGTATAGTCACAAGTGGTAGACACTTGGGATTTACTGGGACCAGGGTTTTGTGATATGGAGTATAACAGAAGAAGGAGGAGAAAGCAAGCTGAATGACCAGACAAGGGTGTCAGCTTAATAATGAGCTATCACATCTAGGGTGGAAGGGTGAGTGCAGAGACATGAAAAGAGGCACAAGACAATAACAACACTGTTGTCAGTTCAATGGATGGGATTTCCCAATGGGGTCATGGAACAGCAGGGGCCAGACACTAAGAAGTGAGTTAGAGATTGCT
Organism: Oryctolagus cuniculus; assembly: GCF_964237555.1. NCBI lineage: Eukaryota > Metazoa > Chordata > Mammalia > Lagomorpha > Leporidae > Oryctolagus > Oryctolagus cuniculus. Next base: position 9,798,876 of record NC_091433.1, on the reverse strand, counting down.
AGGTGGTGCTGGTGAGTAGGACTCTTGAAGTTAAGCTCTGGAGAGAGAGAACGATCATCATTGATATCAAGATCCAGGTAAGGGCCACACTAACACCAGTGTCACAGGCAGAGCAGAGGATCAGATTCTTTGGTGCAGGATTCCATGGACCTGAGAAACCAGAGTGCCGTGTACAGATGTGACCAAGGAAAGCCACATAAAACTGGGTTTTGGTTTTTTCTCACCGCCTGAGACTGTTCTTAACAGCATTCAAACATGCAGTAACAAAGCCCGCCGTAAAGAATTTCCACTCATCCCACGTCCCCAGTTAGATCCTTCCCTATCTCTGTGCTTCCCTTAGAAATGCAAAGAATTTTTATGTATGGTTCTGATTTCTTACCTGCTTCCTTTTCACGCATTTCAACATATCTTCTCGACCTCATCTCTCTCCTGTTTGCTCCCTCCGCTCCATCCATGCTGGCCTTCTCATTTTCTTGAACAAGCTATGCATATTACAGACTCAGGAATTTGTTTATGGTTGCTTCTGCCTGAAACTCTCCTTACTCACTCAATGGTATGACTTGCTTTGTCATCTTGCTGAGCAATTACCTTCTCAATTACCTTCTCTATCAAAAATTAAAACAATTTTACTTCCCTTCTCATCTGTTAAACTGCCTAACCCCTTTTCAACTTTATTTTCTCCATATCACATACGTATGTGTATGTGTATAGTGTGTTTATGTAAATATCTGTGTGCATTTAGCTCCATGTGTGTATGTACATATCTCCCCTATAAAATTCATGCTAAATGAAGCTGGGATTTTTATCTTGTGGTTGTTCAATGCTGTAGACCAGGAGTGACAACTGTTCCCGAGAACATTTGTGAAATAAAAAACAAGTACATGGAGAAAGGAATAGGGGTAAAGGTAAGGGAGGGGCTGTGATCAAGAGAGTGTTGGGTGAGAAAAACTTGATGTATTGAAGAATGAGGGGTCATTTACAGGAGTACATTTCAGGGAGAGTTGAACTTTTGGGGAGACAAGTGAGAAGAAATGGTCTAAAAGGAGTAAGGGGAGAAACAGAATTTCCTACTTGACCTTTTGGTTCTTTTGTATGTGCAAATGGAAGAAGATGACTGGAATATATGGAGAAGTTGAGGATTTGGCTGAAGGATGACAGACAGGTCCAGCGTGCAGAATGGTGACAAGAATTCCAAACGGAGTTGTCACTTTGAAAATAATTTGACAGTTTCTTATACAATAATATATATACTTAGTATGCAACCCAGCAATCCTATTCCTAGGTATTTACCCAAGAGAAATGAAAACATATGTCCACACAAACGAAGATTTGTCTGTTCTCAGTAGCTTTATTCATAACACCTAAAAGCTGGATAAATCCCAAATGTCCATCAACTGGTGAATGGAGAAACAACTGTAGTACATTTATTCAAGTGGATATTTCTTAGAAACGAAGATGGTAATTACACATGAAACAACCCGGAAAAATCCGTAAAACATTATGCTAAGTAAAAGAAGCTAGACACAAAGACTACACATTGCATAATTCTGTTTATATAAAGTAACTAAGAAGAAAAAGCAAAACTGTAGTGACAGAAAGCAGATCACTGGTTGCTAGGAGCTGGGAGTCGCATAAAGGATTGGCTACATAGGGATATGTGATTCTTTCTGAAACAGTGGAAATGTTCTAGACTATGAGAGTAGAAGTAGTTACATGACTGTATTTAATTGTGAAAACATCTCCTTTCACCTGTGATGTTGGCGTATTTGTTGCATTTAAATTATATGTAACATTGATTGAAATAAATAAATTTATTTTTCATTTTATTGTACGTCTTCTTCACTAGATAGAGAATGTAAGCTTCTTGAAGGCAATACTTAAAATCAGTATCCTGCTACATAATAGGTGACAAATATTTATTAAATGAATATATGTCCTTATAGAAAATTGAAAATGAATCTTGATAGGAATGGAAGGGGAGAGAGAGTGGGAAAGGGGAAGGTTGCGGGTGGGAGGGAAGTCATTGGTGGTGGTGGGGAAGCCAATGTAATCCATAAGCTGTACTTTGGAAATCTATATTCATTAAATAAAAGTTAAAAAAATGAATATATGTCTTATCATATGGCCGTGGCACTGGCCAAGGAGTAATATATTTATAGCATTATCTGGCATATAGTGAGGTCACAGTGAGTGATATAAAATGTGTTACTACTATCTTATATAACTGTATTTAATCCTGATTGCATGATTTTTATTTCAATTATCACTAGTTGTATATTTCCTATGATTAGAGACTTTGTATTTATGTTTCTTGAAAATCCTACCACATAATAAGTGCTCAACTATCATTTGTGTTAAATATTGCTTGATTCTTTATGTTTTCAGGAACCCTCTTTCCTCATGCCTTGGGGTATTTATACATTCTATCCCCGTCTCCTGGAAATGCTACTTGCCTCGGCAGCCCCCTCTCGTGATCTTTGTACTAGTTGTTGAAATTTCAGCATGCTGGCCGGCGCCATGGCTCACTTGGCTAATCCTCCACCTGTGGCGCTGGCACCCTGGGTTCTAGTCCCAGTTGGGGTGCCAGATTCTGTCCCGGTTGCTCCTCTTCCAGTCCAGCTCTCTGCTGTGGCCCGGGAGGGCAGTGGAGGATGGCCCAAGTGCTTGGGCCCCTGCACCCGCATGGGAGTCCAGGAGAAGCACCTGGTTCCTGGCTTCGGATCGGTGTATCGCACTGGCCGCAGCGGCCATTTAGGGGATGAACCAACGGATAGGAAGACCTTTCTCTCTCTCTCTCACTGTCTAAATCTGCCTGTCAAAAAAAAAAAAAAAAAAAAAAAAGAAAAGAAAAGAAAAGAAAAAAGAAATTTCAGCATGTTTTCACAGCAAAAAATGCCCCTGACTTTCGAGAAAACACTGAGTTGCTTTGTTTTGTGCTTTTGCAGTCCTCACTACCTTTCCTACACAGTACTAACCAGGATTTGTAGTGATGCACAGGTGTGGTAATGTGGGTAATGAAAACTCTATGTCCTCAGCTGGGGCCCACTGTATCTTAGCCCTTAATGGTCAGTTAACATCATTGACAGGAAAAAGCAAGCAGTGGAGGGAGGAAGGAGGTGAGCTGGGGTTGTCAGGTTGGCAAAAGTTTCTCTTTTGGAAGAGGATGGTTTGTTAAATTTTGCTGACTTCATTCTAATTTAGTTCATGTTGAAGTCCTAAGCCTTGGCTGAATTCCATGCAGTGTAGGAGTAACTACCAGACGGGAAGAGAATACGGGCCAGCTTGTCCAATAAAGGGACAAAATAGTCAAGAGAGACCTCATGGATTCACCAACTTCCGAATCAATGAGAAGCTGTGTTAAGCAATTTTTGTACTTGAAGTAGGTGCCTGGCAAGGACCCATAAAAGTACTTTTCCACCTGAGCTGTTTTCTTGCTGATGAACTGTAGTTACTCCTCTTTACAGTGAATTATAGCTCAAGCTTCTGGGACTGCTCTTCCAGGTCTTTTTTTTTTTTGACAGGCAGAGTGGACAGTGAGAGAGAGAGAGACAGAAAGGTCTTCCTTTTGCCATTGGTTCACCCTCCAATGGCCGCCGCAGCCGGCGTACCACGCTGATCCGATGGCAGGAGCCAGGTGCTTCTCCTGGTCTCCCATGGGGTGCAGGGCCCAAGCACTTGGGCCATCCTCCACTGCACTCCCTGGCCACAGCAGAGAGCTGGCCTGGAAGAGGGGCAACCAGGACAGAATCCGGTGCCCCGACTGGGACTAGAACCCGGTGTGCTGGCGCCGCAAGGCGGAGGATTAGCCTAGTGAGCCGCGGCGCCGGCCTTCAGGTCTTCTTGATGCAGCCCAAATTCACTCCTTCTGCTTAGTTGCTAGCATTCCCCTTCCCTCTGTCCCAGGAGAATTTTATTCCCTTTCTTTACTGTGCAGGTTCAAGGTTGCATCTCTGTCATTTGCCCAGTTTCTGAGCATCTGCTTTTTTGGAAGCATGTTTATCTTCATAAGCCATAACGGTGAAATCCCTCCTCATTGTTTATGGAGCTCACTTACAAAAACATTTTAAGGGGAGGGCATTTATCCCAGCAGTTAAGATACCAGTTAAGACATCCGTGTTCCCTAACAGTGTGCCTGGGTTCAATTCTTGGCTGTTTCTCCTGGTTCCAGCTTTCTGTTACTGCACACCCTGGGAGGCTGTGGTGACGTCTCAAGTTGTTGGGTTCCTGCCACCCACAAGATACCTTGATTGAGTTCCTGGCTCCTGACGTCAGCTCTGGCTTAGTCTTGCTGTTGCAGGCATTTGGGGGAATGAATTAGTAGATGAGAGCTCTCTGTTTATCTCTGTGTCTCTCTCTGTCTTAAGTAAGCAATTTAAAAACAAAAAAGGACAAGACATCTGATACATAGTAATGTTCCAAAAAAATTTGTTTGAAATGAACGTACACTCTGTTGATTACCTCATGCAGTGCATATGGAGTTGTAAGAATTTTATTTTAGCTCATTTACTTTATCTTTGGTCAACACCATTTATGGAACATATGCTAGGCAATGTGTATGGCCCTGAGGGGCAGGTGGGGAGTAAATGGTAGCCGTTTTCCTGAGAGAACTTTTCCTACAGTTGAGGAGCTGGCCCAGTAAACAGGAGATCACGGCACAGTGTGAACAGCGCTGGGTTCCTAGCAGGCCTGCGTGCTTAGGCAATGCTTCTGTGGGTACAAGGAGGGTCAGTCACGAGTTTTGAGGGAGGATGAAAATACTGCCCAGCTCTTCAGCTCCTGTTGGTTTTTCTTGAAGGCAACTCCTGGGTTCCAATGGAAAATTGGATACAGAGAAAGATGCACTGGGAAGGCATCGGCACACGCCAAGCATTGTGCGGGGGCCTCCTCACCACCACAGTAGCTCTCTGAGGGGGAGAGGATCACACTGTTCACTTTACTCATGAGGAAACAGAGGCTAAGGGGAAACAAACTTGACTGAGGACACACAGCTGTAGATCTAGCTTGTCTGGCTCCCAGTCCAGCCTCTTCACTACAGCCCCATGTCCATGTGTTGGAAACTTAATCCCCAATGCATCAGTATCAGAAAGGGGCCTAACAGGAGGTGCTTGGGTCATGAGGGCTCTACCCTCATGGACAGATCAGTGCCCCTACAAAAGGGACTTCTTGGAGTAGGTTTGTCCTCTCGTCAGCTCTTGTGACACATGAAGAACCATCTTCTACCCCATCTGAGGACGTGCCACCTGCGGAGACAAGGCACGCACCAGATACCAGACCTCCTGGCGTCTCAATGTTGGACTTTGCAAGCTGTGGAACAGTGAGAAAGAAATGTCTGTTCTTTATAAATTTCCCAGTCTCAGGTATTCTGTGATAGCAACACAAAATGGACCAACACACATTCTCCAGGCAAGCTGAAATGAACGAGCTGCAAATCCCTGCTTTTGAAAATACAAATGCTGGAAAACATGGCCTCTGGTAATCATTCTTCTTTTTCTTTTTTAAAGCAGTAGTGCAATGGTGGTGACAAAAAGAGTGATAGTACCACCTCCTAACCAGCTGCCTGCTTTCAGCGTTGATAGAAAGCCCCACATTAACCCCATTCACACAGCCCATGAATTGCTCAGAAATGTCAAGTTGCTTGTCCAAGGTAACAAAACCACAGAGGACCAGAGCCAGGTGCAAATGGAGTTCCATGATCTCTGGTTTAGGGTGTATTGCTATATGTGGCAGGATCTCTGGAATTTGCCATTCTAGTTGTTTCTTATCATTTTTTCCCCATTTGTACCATAATACTGTGAATGAAACATGGTGAGTGTAGAGATACGAACACAACTAAACATTGACGCCTTCCTTCCTTTGGCTTGCTGGGAACACTATCAGAAAGGATAGTGGTCTAACACACTTACTTTCTAGAAGCCTTATACAGAAAATATAGGGCTATTTAAACACCATTTGTATGCATCAAATCATTAATAACCTAAAAATGAAAATGCCAGTTTCATCAACTGAGTATCAGCCAAAAGACTTCAATTTCTTTAGGACAAGGATCAACAGTCATGTATAAGGCAGAAGGAAGACACCTCCGACACCCAAAATCCCTGCTAAATATCAAGATCTCTCTAAACAACCATTCAGAAGTACAGGCAGACTGATTAATAATCTATTACATGAGCAGCATTTCTTATTTTAATTACTGGAAACTTCAATTAGGTCTCTTCCATTGTAAAATACACAAGCCTGTTTTTCAGGTAATGGCTTGGGGTTGGCATTCTTAGAAACCCTAGCACCTGCTGATGACTCAGTCAGTGTCCTGGTACAGGCCAGTGAGGGAGAAGAACTGTGACACTCGCCTGGGGGAGGAGAAGGTATGGAATAAACAAGCTCCAGTATGAAAATGAAATCCCTGAAGTCCAACCTCTGTTCTCCTTTGGTTAAAACCTTCCACTGTCTTGCTTTTGTTTTTCAGAAAAGTGTTCAGGCTCTTTATTACCCATAAGCTAATTCATGGAGGGGGTTTTTCATGTCTTCTCACACACATTTGTAACTACTCAGCTCTAGGAAGTTTGCTGGGTTCTCAAGATGTTTCATGCTCTCACTTGCCGGCTGGCTGTTTGCCCCTGCTGATTCTGCCTGAAATTCTCTTATTCCTTACTGCCTGGAAACCCTTCTCACCACTTAGAGCTGGCTCTTCTACCTTCCTACGCTTGTTTCTTCCACACCCTCTTTCACTCCTGCAACCATTCCAAGAAGTCTGTTTACCTCTGTTATCTGGACCTGGAAGAACATCTCCTCCCTGCAAACACACCTTCTCCCAGTGGGGATGGACAGATTATCACACAGCCCTTCTCCCATGTCAGGAGAATTCAGGAAGATGATAAAATCTATCAAAGGAGTGACTTTGTTCAGAGAGTAAAACAAGCAAACCAAAATGCAATAAATTTTAAATCTTGTACAAGCCTATTGTTTGTTAAGGGTTGGCCAATGGGAGTGGATGGCTCTATGCTGAGTCTTGTGTATCATCAGTCACTAAGGACATAAGCCATGGTCTTATGTTGCTCTTTTATTGAAAGGTGCTATAAGGGGTTGGCGCCATGGCTCACTTGGTTAATCCTCCGCCTGTGGCACTGGCATCCCACATGGGCGCTGGGTTCTAGTTCCGGTTGCTCCTCTTCCAGTCCAGTTCTCTGCTGTGGCCCGGGAGGGCAGTGGAGGATGGCCCAAGTGCTTGGGCCCCTGCAGCCACATGGGACACCAGGAGGAGGCACCTGGCTCCTGGCTTCGGATCAGAGCAGCACCAGCCGTAGCGGCTATTTGGGGAGTGAACCAACAGAAGGAAGACCTTTCTCTCTGTCTCTCTCTCTCACTGTCTATAACTCTACTGCCAAATTAAAAAAAGAAAAAGAAAGGTTCTGTAAGCAATAACAGCTGTGCTCCCAGAAAAGTCCTCTCTTACTTACCTAGCATGTGTTTAGAATGCGTTGTGTTTGAGAACTGAAGTTTCACCCTGGAAAGTGCCTGTATTTGTGCATGTTCTCAATCTAATAACTGCACTTCTGATAATCAAGTACAATGAGGGAGTATCTCAGTCTGATCTACTATAAAAAGCATTGTAGACAGGTTGGATTATCACTGGGAAGCCTACAATGAAGGTGTCAGTTGATTAGGTTCCAGGTTCCTCTCTTTGTGTCCTCACGTGGTGGAAGGGACAAGGGACCTCTCTCAGGCCTCATTTATAAAAGTGCTAACCTCATTTATCCACCTTCTTGACCCAGTCACTTCCCCGAAGTCCTACTTATTAAAATACCATTACCTAGGGAGCTTATGTTTTCAACTTACCAATTTGGGGCGGACACCGGACACAAATTTAAGACAACATCCGGCAACATTTCTGCACCTCCAGGTGCAGGGGAAGAGAATTTGTAGGGGCTGGACTATTTGATAAATGTGGGGAACTCCAGCCCACCTTGGCATAGCTTCTGGAACACTGTATGGAGGGACTTACACTTTGGTGAATGGACTGCTGAGCCAGCTGCATGTCTAGGGTGCCTGGGCTGGGCTCCAGGAGAACATGGATTCTGGGTCCAGACCAACTCTTGTGGATAAGGCTTAGGGGTTGGTGTTAGGGTTTAACAGAGGGTGGCACTCCGAGTTAAGTGAGTGTGTGTTGGTGAGTCGTCTGAGAAATGTGGGAAGTCAACTTTTATTTCAGTTTTACTTTGTATTCTCAGTGTATTCACGTATTTGCTGAGCCACGTGTGAAGTGTCTGGATAGAGTGTAGACAAGGCAGCAAGATGCTTTTCCCAATGAAACTTAGGAACTTGTTGGGGAAAGACTCAAAATGAATACAAATGCAAACAAATAGAGTAAATATAGGTGCTGATTCTAGGTCATGATAACACTATGTAAGAAGTAGAAGTGAGTATTTTGTTAGAACCTCAGGGGGTTGGGGTCATATCACTTAGCCAAGAAAGCAAGGACATTTGAGCTGCAACATGACATACAGGTGCCAGCCAAATGCAGACCTTGAGGTAGTAGATTCCAGAAAGAAAAAAAATAGAAATACGTAAATTCAGAATGTGAAAAAAAGACAAGCATATTCAGAGTACAGAAAGAAGACCAGTGGTTTGGATCCAGTGAGTAACAGAGAGAAAAATGACAGAGATTGGAAGGGGCCAGCAGGAACAAGATGCTAAAGATCTTAGTGAAGATTCTAGGTTTTCAGGAATATGGAAGTGCTGCAGGGCTCTTGAAATCTAGAATGTACTCTAAGTTAGAACTGTAAACATTTTTCTGGTTATTGAGGGAGGATGGATTTTTGAGGTGGGGTAGAACCAGTAGCATCTGAGAGATCAGCTGGGAGAATTGCATTCATCTAATCACAAATCATCAAGTTGCTGGGATGAGGGTGATTGTGTTGGCAGTGAGAAGTGGATGTACTGGAGATGTTCTGGAGGTGAGTACGGCAGGATTTGCTGTTTTAGTGTATGTTGTAACTGTTACTTCTCATGAAAGTGTGCGCAGCATTGAGTGGTGGTACCACAGGGGATGCAGTGTTGGAGCCACACAAGAAAGCCTGGGCTATCCCTCATATACCCACTGCTTAGCGCATGCTGCCGTGAGTAGTAGGGTCCCATACAGTCGCAGTCTTGGAATTTGAATGGGACCAGCAGCAGAGTGAGAATTGGGGAGCAGATGCCAAGGTGCAGAAGTTGCGATGGGAACCCTTTTAGGGGAGGCATGGGAAAATCGCCTCTGTCTCAGAGATTAGGAAGGTGACAATTCAGGGGCTGGGCGGACAAAGAATAGGGTGGCATAGAACACTGCACTCTTACCTCCACGTGGCCCTCAGTTGTTCATTTGTCAAGTCCTTTACTAAAATATGATCATGTGAAGGCTGGAGCTAAGGCACATTTACTTTTATCTCTTACTACCTGGCACAGTGTCTGGATCCAAGTGCTTGTTGACTGAATGGTGAAAAGATATTGCTTGAAGGTTAGGGTGGCTTTTTTTTTTATTTCAGTGAGGATGGCAGGGATATGACTTGGAGTCAGGGATTCTGCCTTTTCTCTCACTTTCTTATCTTGATAATTATGTTACTGCTCCATATTTATCACTCTGCAGAACCTTCTCCAACAGAGGTCTCGTTTTGTCTCTGGCCTTGCATGATGCAATTTGTATCGGCCAGAGAGAAGGCAGAGACTTTGGAACAAAATGTGACTGTGCCTATTAACATTCTCCTAAAGAATGCGGTGAGCCTTAGGAATCAGCTTGGAGGTTCAGCAGGGCTGCTGGTCAGCACATTCTTCGAGCTCGTGGAAAAGGGCAAACACAGAATATTTACAGCCACAGAGAAATGGCCTCATAAAAATGCATAAGGGTGTGTGCACAGAGTGATGACTTGGATGAGAAAAGCAATGTTTACATACTGCTACGCTGAAAATATTCACACCTCATCAAATTGTCAGTCTTGTTTGCTGGCAACAATGGGAATTTTCCCCCCATAAGGTGGTAATAGCTCTCGGCAGAGCATTGCACATTATGTCTCATTAATCCTTCCCAGATCCCAGCGAGGTGGGTGGTGAGGGTGAAGGTTCCTGCTGTTTCAGAAGAGAATAGAGTGAGATTCGGTTTCCCCCTCTCTGCTTTCACTGTGCATAGATGTGATAGAACACAGGGTATTTGCCATCTCATGTCTGAAACTCAAGTCACTGTGGCCCTTGAGGCGCGGTATTTCCAAAGGCCATCTGGTCTACCACCCCTGAAATGGGACTCCAGAGGAGGGGTGTCAGTGTGAAAAGGCTGCTCAGCTGCTCAGTGGAAAATCCAGCCCCAACTCAGTAATTTCCTACCTAGAGAAAGACAGGATGAGCGAAAGCACAAACCTGGGCAGATGCCTGGACTAGAGGTTGAGCATTTTATGTTTAACAGCTTTTGTGATCACAATGACACACTTGTAAGGTTGTTTTTAACAACATTATTATTCATTATTACGGTTTTCCTGATGAGAATTATAAAGATCAAGCATGAAGCCTCCAGGATTCAACTCCAAGTTTATTTGGTTCCAAAGCTGATGTGGATGAGTTGTCGCAGCTCTCTGTGTTGTCCCCACTGAAGACACTGACAGAGTAAAGTATCAATCATGTTTCCTTCCCAACGTGATCTGGCAGAGGAACGAGGGCTTTGGAGACAGACGGACTTGGGTTCAAAAGCTGGTTTCCTCTTTGCTAGGGGGGTGCCCTTTGGTTAGTCATGAAGCATGCCTGAGTCCCAGTTTTGTCATCTAGCAAAGAAAAGAAAGCACACCATGGCAGCGTGGGGTGAAAATGAAATGCAAGTATAGAGAAGAGGACTCTTACAGCAAAGGGCTGCTGCATACTTGCAGGTTCCCTCTGCTCCTTCTTCCAACAGCAGCCTTGAGTGTTTTTTCATAACTTTCTTAGGAATCTTCTCCACCCACTGCTGCCACCTCATTTCTGCATTGCTTTGGCTTCTCACCTTGAGCCATTTTATTTGTTATTCAAGATGATAACATTCTTCCTGTAAATTTTCTCCAATACCATCTTTGACTTGCAGGGGGCGCTCTCTAGCCTTGTCCCAGAAGGTCACTACATCAGATTATTCAAGCTTTTTGGCAGCAGGGAGCACATCCCCAGTGCACTGACCACTGAATGTGTATCAAGCATCTAGATGATGCATGGGATCCTGAAAAATCAAGGCTTGGTAAACTCAAGGGTGTCAATAGGGCCACTTCTGTACCTATGAAATCTTGGGACCGTACCTAGCCTTTATTGTACTTTAATCTCCTCTATATCATAGGCATAAAGATGAAAGGGTTTGATATGAATTAATGATTTAAATCACATGAAGTATTTAATCAGTGCTTGGCACAAACGATGACTTGGTAAGTGCTGGTTATTAATATCATTAACCAAATACTTAGAAAAAAGAACTCATTAGTCATCTCCAATACCAAGTGGTACATAATTAACTCAAAAATGTCTATTTTCAAAAAAGTCTACTTGCATTTTATACTCAGTATTAAGTTAGATATTAATTATAAGCATGCTTCAAATTCATATTACATTTTAATGATAAGATATACATACATTATCTAAAGTAATACTAATCCTCATACCATCATCCTATATTTTTGCTGCTCACCATATACTTCTCTCATCATCTACCCTACCTTCTCCTTCTAGAAGGAACCACAGCTGTGAGCTTTATATTGAAACTTCCCCTGTTTTTCTTTGTAGTTATGCCATTTGCATTTCTCTATAATAATTTTTTTTGTTCTGAATGCTTTTGACATTTATAGTAATGGAATCTGCTTGTTATCAATCCCCCACTCTTTGCTTTATTTGTTCAACATTGTAGTCTGAGATGTAAGCATGATGTTAGTTATAATTTATTCTAGTACTTTGTTGCTAGTGAATAGAGAGGTGAAGTTCATTTATCCACTGAACTTCTAATGGGTGTTTTAGTTATTTCTTTAAAAAATTTCCTCTGTTATTATCAGTTCTTTTATCAATATTATTATATAAACTCATGGTGTACATGGGGCAGATTCCTTGCAGAATAACTAACTGGAATGGAAAATGATGAGTCACGGGATTTGAATATTTTCAAGCTTACTTGGTAATGCCTTTGCCTTGTTTTACAAAGTAGCATTACCCATTTGCAATCCTGCCTGCGGTACACATCCCTCAGTTTTATATTCGGCAATCTGTTGGATGAAAATAATATTCCCTTGTGGATTTCATTTGCATTTCTTTGAATTGCTAATGAGATAAAGAGTATTTTAATGCTTATTGGTCATTAGGGTTTCTATTCTTGTGAGTTGCTTTGTCAAAGTTGTCCATTTTTTTTCCTATGGGTTATCTTTGATTTATTGTTTAAGTTCTACATATAGTCTGGATACTAATTTTGTTGTTACATATTCTTACCATCTTTCACTTCTTGGATGGTCAATTAATTTCTGCACGATGCCTTTGAAGAAAGGGATGTTCTCCATACATCATTTATTTCCTCATGATTTGTGCTTTCCATGTCTTGTCTAGAAACCAAAGCCTTCCCTATCCAGATGTCACAAAGACCTTCTGTTATTCTATATTATGTTCTGAAATATTTATAGATCTCTTTATATTTAAATATTCAATCCACTTGGAATTGATTTTGTGTATGGTGTGAGATAGGGGTCAAATTTCATTTTGGTGTGTGTAAGTGACCCATTGCTCTATGATCATTTATTGAATAGTTCATCTTTTGCCACTGATCTGCAATGGTGGTTGTGATAAATCCACTTTCCATATGTTTGGATATGTTTTGGGCTCATTCTTTTCTTCTTAGATTTGTTTGTTTCTATACACAAATACCAGGCTGCTTTAACTATGATCAATTATGCTTGGTATTTTGAAAAAAATTGTTCTTCTTCAGGAGTGTTTTGGCTACCTTAGAGCCTTGCTGTTCCAAATAAAATATTTGAGTAAGCTTGTCAAGTGCTTCAAAAATATCTGCTAAAACTTTCATAGAATTACATTGACTCTATAGATTTACAGGTCAAATTGAAACAAACGATGGCTTAGATATTGAGTCTTCCTCTCCATGAATGTAACGCATCACTCCTTTAGTTTTGTTCTTTGTTAATATTTTTGAATAAAGTTTTAATATTTTTCATAAATCTTCTTCCCATTTGTTAGATTTATGTCTAGAAACTTGATTTTTTTTTTTTTGACAGGCAGAGTTAGAGAGAGAGAGACAGAGACAGAGAGAAAGGTCTTCCTTTTTCTGTTGGTTCACCCCCCAAATTGCCACTATGGCTGGCCCGCTGCGGCTGGTGCGCTGTGCCGATCCAAAGCCAGCAGCCAGGTGCTTCCTCCTGGTCTCCCATGCGGGTGCAGGGCCCAAGCACTTGGGCCATCCTCCACTGCCTTCCCGGGCCACAGCAGAGAGCTGGACTGAAAGAGGAGCAACTGGGACAGAATCTGGCGCCCGGACCGGGACTAGAACCTGGGGTGCCAGTGCTGCAGGCGGAGGATTAGCCAAGTGAGCAGTGGTGCTGGCCGAAACTTGATGTTTTTGTCATTAGATATTGTTTCTCTTTTTAAATACATTTCTTGTGTTTTTTATTAATTTATATCAAGAGTCCCTGATACTATGACTATTGAGTCTCATGACTTATCTGTAGAATTATATTTTTTTCTGCATAGAAAATTGTATCATCCATGAATAATGAGAATCTTATTCCTTCAAATTTTAAAAACTTGTAACTTGGGTTCTTTTTCTTGAGTAACTATGCCACTAGGACCTCCAATATCATTGAATGGAAGAGGGAGTCATAAAGTTGTGTTTTCTTATTCCTGACCTCATCAATCATTTGTGGCCTTATTTGAAGCTGAATTTCTCCAGACAAGATTTGTTTTGCCAATCTGGGAATCCTTTAATCCAAATTTCTAGCCAGGGGTTTGAGGCCACCCAGTTACTGAGATTTAGAACAACAAACCAGACTGGGTGCCAACATGTGGTTAAGATTTTCAGAGAACTTTTTAGCCTTTCACACAGTGTAGAGATTTGAGATAGGCTTATGCTCTTATAATTGCTTTCAGGGTGGATTTGTTTTATAGTCACCCTTAAATTAAAATTGTAGCCTATGGGGTCCCAGCTTTTTACATGTGGGGAATCTGCCAGATCCCCTACCTTGCAAAGCGCTGGAGCTGTATCCTTGTTAAGTAGGGCTCAGGACCACTGGGATTCGGTGAACAGTTCCTACATGAGAGTGACTTCAGTGCTCTGATTGACTTTTCAATATCTTTTGCACTTAAGTTTTGACTTTTACATATTCTGTGTCAGCCCATCGATGTACTGAAGCTGTTTTCTTCCTATATTTTACTCAATACTTTCAGTATTTCTCAACATTAAGGTATCTTGTTTGTCATATTTCTAGACTCAGTCCCAAAGTGCCTTTTACGCTTTCCTTCTGTGGGTGTTGGACATGCAACACCCATATCATTGTCCTCTTGGAGTTCATGGATATGTAACACAAAATATCATTGTCCTCTTGGTCAAGGAGAAATTGGAGATAGATAAGCGATCAGGGCACTGAAATATGGAATCAATGAGAGGAGTTTGGGGTAGCAGTTGAGATGCCACTTGGGATGCCTGCATGCCAGATTGGAGTGCCTGGCCTCGAGTCCCATCTCTGCTCCTAATTACAGCTTTCTCTTGTGGTACACCCTTGGAGGCAGCAGGTGACTGCTCATTAGTTGGGTCCTTGTCATCTGTGTGGGAGATCCAGATTGAGTTCCCAGCTCCTGATCTCAGCTATTGCTGGCATTTGAGAAATGAAGCAGATGGGAGATCTCTATCTGTTGGCCTTGATCTTTCTTTGTATTACTGCATTTCAAACAAATAAAATAAATAAATTGATGTTCAAAAATACAGAATCATATGCACTGTCACACAATTAGCCAAGGAAGGGACATTGCAGATGTACATGTAGGACATTCAGGAAAGAAGGAGACACACTGGTGGATGCCCTAAGGTAAGAGGAAGTGTCTGTGGTATTAGAGGATTTCTGTGTTTGTTATAAACATCATTTATTGATCTTCTATTCTAGGAGATAAGATAAACATATTTATCATTAATAGATAAGGGAATGAGTCTTGCAGAGATTATTGACTTGTTCACAGTGCCATGGTTAGCAAACTAACATTCTGCTGTTTTGCTTGTAAGACTAGTACAGTTTCCACTCCTAACACTTTTTTTTTTGACAGACAGAATGGACAGTGAGAGAGAGAGAGAGACAGAGAGAAAGGTCTTCTTTTGCCGTTGGTTCACCCTCCAATGGCCGGTGCGGACGGCGCACTGCGCTGATCTGAAGGCAGGAGCCAGGTACTTATCCTGGTCTCCCATGGGGTGCAGGGCCCAAGCACTTGGGCCATCCTCCACTGCACTCCTAGGCCACAGCAGAGAGCTGGCCTGGAAGAGGGGCAACTGGGACAGAATCCGGTGCCTGGACTAGAACCCGGTGTGCCGGCGCCGCAAGGCAGAGGATTAGTCTAATGAGCCGCGGCGCCGGCCCCACTCCTAACACTTTCAAATCTTGAAAGAGATGACATTGGACCTTTCTTGTGTATTCTCAGAGCTCCTAATTCCAAACCCAGCTACAGAAGGAACATAACTGATGTTCACCCATTGCTCAACTAATCTTATTTTCTCATTTTCCTCTGTAAGAAAACAGTCAGAGACGAGGAACTGCTCTGATAGGCCCTATCACAGCTGACAGTGAGCCCTCACCAGGGCTGGAAATAATAAATGAGGAGGAAGCCACTGAAATTTCATCATAGGGGAATTGGATAAAAGGAAGCTGAGCACTCCCACTTCACTGGTCTAACAAGTTTCCACCAAATGTACATTTTTTCTCCCTATTCTTTTCAACCACAATTGAAAGATGATTTGTGCAACTTGGGCATCTGGCATTTAACCAAAGCTTTAAACTTAGTGGCCTGTTACTTGCTCTGATTGAGACTTGGTGTGTTGAGTGGCATATATGTAAATGCAAACATAGCACAGAATTTGTCCACATAAGGAACTTGGGAAGAAGAATCTGGTAAGAAGGCAAGGGCAAACAATGTTTCATTAACTATATATGCATTCAGATCCACAGTTTGAACTTATTTCTTGACCTCTCTTTGCATTAATTCTCTCTCATGAAAACAGGGCAAATAGTAGTATTTAAAACATTGAAATCCTGTAAGGATGAAATGAATCAATACTTTTAAAGGATTTTCAAGAGTGTTTTATATGGAACAATCACTCAATAGATGCAGATGGAACTAATATCCACATGAACAATGTTTGCTGTTAGATTGTTTATTATTTGGGGTGCTGTTGAACTTATTACTATGGGATTATGGGGAGGAAGACTAGACTTCTCTTTTTTGGTTCTTCCAGAGCATCTATGTTTTCCCACATTTTTATGTTGACCCTAGAGTATCATATAACAAAGGATGAAGCTTGTCACTTTCCCTACATCTCTTCTAAACTTCTATAATTCCTAAAATGCTGCTACTATTTGAGAGTCTTTATTTTATTTTTAGAGTTATACATTAAATATGATGCTGGTTGAGGTAGTTGACAAAGCAATAAAATAGGAATTTAAAATCAAAAGACTTGGAATGAGGTGTTGCTACATGATTGTCTCCCAGTGTGGCCTTAGACAAGTGTCTGCTAGGACTCGCTGATTTCTACTTCTTCTCTCCTTGTGGGGAAACACAGCCAAATGGGGATTTGTTCTTGAACATTGACTGTGAGTAGAAGGGACACTTGTTACTTCTGGGCTGAACCATTTGCTAGTGTGAGATCTTTCACTGTCACTTCCTGTCAAAGTTCTTTTTTTTTTAACTTTTATTTAATGAATATAAATTTCCAAAGTACAGCTTGTGGATTACAATGGCTTCCCCCCCATAACGTCCCTCCCACCCGCAACCCTCCCTTTTCCCACTCCCTCTCCCCTTCCATTCACATCAAGATTCATTTTCAATTCTCTTTATATACAGAAGATCAGTTTAGCATACATTAAGTAAAGATTTCAACAGTTTGCTCCCACACAGAAACATAAAGTGAAAAATACAGTTTGAGTACTAGTTATAGCCTTAAATCACAATGTACAGCACATTAAGGACAGAAATCCTACATGAGGAGTAAGTGCACAGTGACTCCTGTTGTTGACTTAACAAATTGACACTCTTGTTTATGGCATCAGTAATCACCCTAGGCTCTTGTCATGAGCTGCCAAGGCTATGGAAGCCCCCTGGGTTCACCGACTCTGATCATATTTAGACAGCAAATTTATATTTATTAAATAAAAGTTAAAATAAGGAAATGTAACAACAGACACCATAGAAATAAAAAGAATAATAATAAATTACTACAAAGTGCTATATGCCAACAAACCAGGAAACAGAAGAAATGGACAGAATCCTGGACATATACTACCTACCTAAATTGAGCCATGAAAACATAGAAAGCCTAAACAGACCCATAACCAAAACAGTAATTGAATCAGTAACAAATACCCTCCCAACAAAGAAAAGTCAAAAGCTTCACTGCTGAATTCTACTAGACATTTAAAGAACTACCTCCAATTCTTCTCAAGCTGTTCAAAACAATTGTAAGGGAGGAATCCTCCCAAATTCTTTCTATAAATCCAGCATCACCTTTATTCCTAAACCTGAAATAATACAACTAAGAGAACTACAGACCAATTTCTGTGATGAAAATTACAGAGCATGTAGAAATCCTTAACAAAATACTAGCCAATTGAATCCAACAACACATCAGAGAGATCATTCACTGGGACCAAGTGGGATTTAGCCTTGGTATGCAGTAATGTTTGAACATTTGCAAATCAATGTGATACATCACATTAACAAATTGAACAAAAACTGTATCATTATCTCAATAGATTCAGAGAAAGCATTGGATAAAATACAATATCCTTTCATGAAGAAAACTCTAAGTGAATTGGGTATAGAAGGAATATTCCTCAACACAATCAAGGCAATTTATACAAACCCACAGCCAGCATCCTGTTGAATGGAGAAAAGTTGGAAGCATTCCCATTGAGATCTGGAACCAGACAAGGATGCCCACTTTCAATATTTCTATTCAATATAATACTGGAAGTTTTACCCAGAGCCATTAGGCAAGAAAAATAAATCAAAGGAATACAAATTGGGAAGGAGGAAGTCAAACTATCCCAATTTGCAAATGACATGATTCTATATATTGGGGATCCAAAAGACTCCACAAACAGACTATTGGAACTCATAGTGGCAAGATATAAAATTGGCCGGTGCCATGGCTCAATAGGCTAATCCTCCACCTTGCAGCGCCGGCACACCGGGTTCTAGTCCCGGTCGGGGCGCCGGATTCTGTCCCGGTTGTACCTCTTCCAGGCCAGCTCTCTGCTGTGACCCGGGAGTGCAGTGGAGGATGGCCCAAGTGCTTGGGCCCTGCACCCGCATGGGAGACCAGGAGAAGCACCTGGCTCCTGCCTTCAGATCAGCGCAGCGCGCCAGCCGTGGCGGCCATTGGAGGGTGAACCAACGGCAAAAGGAAGACCTTTCTGTCTGTCTCTCTCTCACTGTCCACTCTGCCTGTCAAAAAAAAAAAACATATAAAATTAACACAGAAAAATCAACAGACTTTGTATACACAGAAAATGTCATGGCTGAGAAAGAACTTCTAAGATCAATCCCAATCACAATTGCTCCTAAAAGGATAAAATACCTTGGAATAAATTTAACCAAGGAGTCAAAGATCTCTACAATGAGAATCACAAAACATTAAAGAAAGAAATAGAAGAAGATACAAAAAAATGGAAAAATCTCCCATATCCATGGATCAGAAGAATCAATATCATCAAAATGTCCATTCTTATGAAAGCAATTTACAGATTCAATGTGATACCAATCAAAATACAAAGGACATTCTTCTCAGATATAGAAAAATGATGCTGAAATTAATAGAGAAACACAGGAGGACCTGAGTAGCTAAAGCTATCTGATACAACAAAAACAAAGTCGGAGGCATCACAATACCAGATTTCAAGGCATACTCCAGGGCACTTATATTCAAAAGAGCCTCCTTGTATGGGTATAAAAGCAGATGTATCAACAAATGGCACAGAATAGAAATGCCCGAAATCAATGCATGCATTTACTGACTTATCTTTGACAAAGGAGCTAAAATCTGCCCCTGGAGCAAGGACAGTCTCTTCAACATGTGGTTCTGGGAAAACTGGATCTCCATGTGCAGAAGTATGAAGCGGGACCCTTACCTTACACCTTACACAAAAATCCACTCCAAATGGACCAAAGACCTAAATCTATGACCCAAAATCACCAAATTTTTAGAGAATGTTGGGGAAACCCTGCAAGACATTGGTATAGGCAAGAGTTTTTGGAAAAGACCCCAGAGACAAGGCCATCAAAGACAAAATTGATAAATTGATTACATCGAATTGAGAAGCTTCTTTACGCAAAAGAAACACTTAGCAAAGTGAAGAGGCAATTGAACAGAATGGGAGAAATTATTTGCAAACTATGCAACTGATAAAGTATTAATAACTGGAATATATTAAGAGATCAAGAAAGTCAACAACAACAAACCAACCCAGTTAAGAAATGGGCAAAGGACTTAAACACATATTTTTCAAGAGAGGAGATGCAAATGGCCAATAGACACATGAAAAAATGCGCAGGCTCACCAGCCGTTAGGGTAATGAAAATCCGAACCACAGTGAGGTTACACTTCACCCCTTTCAGAATGGCTTTCATACAAAAACCAACATACAACAAATTTTGCATGGATGTGGGGAGAACAGTACCCCAGTCCACTGTTAGTCTGAATGTTAACTGGTAAAGCTACTGTGGAAGACAGTATGGAGGTACCTCAGAAATCTGAATATAGACCTATATATATGACCCGTCCATCCCACTCTTGGGAATTTACTCAAGGGAAATGAAGTCAGGATATGAAAGAGTTATCTGTACCCCCATTTTTTTTGCAGTTCAATTCACACTATCTAACATATGGAATCAACCTAAATGCCCATCAACCGAAGACTGGATGAAGAATTATGGGATATGTATACAAGGGAATACTACACAGTGGTAAAAAAAAATCCAGTTGTTTGTAACAAAATGGATGAAACTGGAAAACATCATACTTAGTGAAATAAGCCAGTCTCAAAAGGACAAATACCATATGTTCTCTCTGCTCTGTGTTGACTACTGGAACAGCTAAAAGATAATCTATAAAAAGTGAAATTAACACTTTGAGAAGCAATGACTTTGAACAGCCCTTGTCTTGACTATTGAGGAACAGTTTTTTTTTTATCCATACTATTTGTTGAACTCTTTACTTAACATAGAGTTAATCATATGTTAATGCACATATGACTAACATATGTGCATTAAGTTAATTGAAAGATCTTAAAATTAAAAATGAATCTTAATGAAGAATGGGATGGGAGAGGGAGTAGGAGATGGGATGGTTTGCGGGTGGGAGGGTGGTTATGGGGGGAAAACTGCTATAATCCAAAAGTTGCAGTTTTGAAATTTATATTTATTAAATGAAAATTTTCTAAAAAATGTTAAAAAAACAAAAAAGAGAAAATAGATCTTAGTAAAAAATAATAATGGGAATAGGATAGGAGAGAGAGGAGGAAGAGGAGTGGGAAAATGGATGGTAGAGTGGGTAAAGTGGTTAGAATGACCATGTTCCTAAAGTTGTGATTATGAAATGTATGGTTTGTATTTCTTTTTTTTTTAATTATTGGACAGGTAGAGTTATAGTCAGTCCATTGGTTCACTCCCCAAATGGCCGCTACGGCCAGCACTGTGCCGATTCGAAGTCAGGAGCCAGGTGCTTCCTCCTGGTCTCCCATGCGGCTGCAGGGGCCCAAGCACTTGGGCCATCCTCCACTGCACTCCCAGGTCACAGCAGAGTGCCTGACTGGAAGAGGAGCAACTGGGACTAGAACCCGGTGCCCATATGGGATGCCAGCGCCACAGGCAGAGGATTAGCCAAGTGAGCCACGGCGCCGGCCCCCATGTATTTCTTAAATAAAGGTTTCTGGGGGGAAAATAAAAAAAATGTTAAAAATTAACAAAAGAGTTACTGTTACTGTGTTTAGGATTCAATCACAGCTTCACGGATTCTGATCAGAAGGTCCTTGCCTTTACGGAGCATGGAAAATGTTGAGAAATGAGAGATGTCTCTTCTAAGTGCTGTTCTTCTGACTTTCTTGCTGGTGTCACTTAGCAACCAATGGGAAAGATGGCAACATGCTCGCCTGCTTTCCTCTGTTCTTCAGGTGCTAATGCAGAGACTGGAGTCTCAGCACAAGGCAGAAATTACCCTTTGTCACCCAACTGCTCTGTCACTCCCTCCAGTGTTCTCTTTCTGTTTCTTCTGAAACCGTGTCTCATTCCTTCACCTGGGCCTGTTCTCTCTTTTCGCAATCAGAAATAAATATCCAGTGAATTCTCCCACACTGACAACGGGAGTGCGAGCTCTGTCCTCATCTCTCTTGTTCACTATTAAACTCCGTTTGCCTTTTCCAAGTTCCCATCTCCCCAGTCTGTTGCAGTGTTGCAGTAAGAGTTGAGCACACCATAGTTCAATAGGAACTTTCTGATTCTTATATATCTTTTGCATTTTAAGAAGAATTCTTAAGCTGACAAAAAGATGTTTTGTAAGTACTGCCTCAACTTATAATCACTTACTTTTCTTGATTCCAGAGTTGAAAAGCAACTTATTTTCCACCATATAAAAGAAAGAATGAACTAACATTTACTTAGCACACATTACACTATTCATATGTGCTATCTTTTGCCCCACTCATTTATAAAGTAATGAAATATGGTTGGAGGAGATTAACTAAATTGAAAAATGTTACTAACCAAAGACTTTTTAAATAGCTTTTTCTTCCATTGTGTCCCTGGTTTTGTTTATTCAACAAACTGCACTTTTGGTCATACTAATGACATTATAATTTTTACTAACAGAAGACAAAGATGTTTCATTAAAGTGCTAAAAAGCAATAGTAAAAAGCGATTTTAAGTAGCATTAAATTATCTTGTTTAATGAGAATGAGTTGTGTTAGCCAGAGGTATACAGTAATGTTCAAAATGTGTTATCTCCATTACGCTTTTAGTAATATTCAAATTAGCTTAAGGCTTTTCAGTGTTGTCTTTATGGACTTACAGGATCATAGGATCTCAAGAGGGCAACCACTGATAAAGTCCAATCAAACCACATAATACATTCAACAACTGTCACAAATATCTATTGAATTCTTATGTATTGAAGTCTATTCTGGACCAGGGCGATCCAACAGTATCTCTGTGGAGTTTGCATTCTACTGGGCAGGACAATTAACAAAATGAATAAATAAATTATTTAGTATATTAGAAATGAAAAGTGCCATGGGGAAATAAAGCGGAGAAGGGAGATAGGGAGTGCTGGAGTGTATATGTGTGTGTCTGCAATTTTAAACAGGAAAAACACACCAGTAAGACAGGTGGAATAACTTCCCAACAGGCATGCGATTAATAAGAGGCAGACAAGAACCAGCCCACAGTGTTCCTTCCACATGATTGGCTTCAGCCCTCTGAATTTTTTATGGAAGTCAATCCCAGGACAAATCACCAGAATGGAATTGTCTGTTGGTACATTCATCAGAACTCTTGCTTTCAAGAAAAAAAAAAAAAATCTGCCTTGAATTTGCCTGGGCACAAAAGGGGAGTTTCCTATGGAAAGATACCAAGCTACATCACAGAACCCAGAATGGCAGGGGGAGAATTTGGCCTCCAAGAGCATGAGAGCTTCAGAGATGGTCTGTCTGTTCTTTTATGCTTCCCTGGGAGCAACTCCACTTCCCGGGCAGGATCTGAGTGCCAGCAGTCCTGATTTTCCCTGATCCGCAGGGGCTGCTCAGCCTCTGTCTGGGAGTCTGGTTATGCTGTCTGGTTGGGACAGACAGGGGCACTCCGGGACTCTGAACCTTGTGAATCGCGTGTGATGGCACAAACATGGTCTGAGAAGCTCCAGGACTTACGCCTGCAGGGTTGTCCTGGGACCTGTAGACTACCATTTCCAGGAGGGTAGCCTGGCAGGCTGGGAGCTCTTACTGGTTAGTTAACTCTTTGTTTTGCAAGTCTGCGTGGGTTTGGCCCCCTGGGAAGGCATTCATGTGTTGGTGTTGCGTGACTCTCAGGTCAGACTGAAGAGGAGTTTAGGGCTCTGGGTTACCAATGGTCCGCTGACATCATGGAGCCTGAGCCGGTCACGTGGTCTCTGCATCAGCTTTTCTTGTCTTTGTTCTGACAGCGGTGCTGCCTCCACATCACAGCATCCAGTGAATAAGTGTTAAAAGTAATAGAACTGCAGCTCTACTGAATGGCCTGGGAGCAAGATTTTGTTACCCACCCCTAAATTGGGGGCCTGCTTCCTGGTGAGTTCAATTAAGAAACGCACCAGAAGGAGCTGCCACACACAACAGTTTATTTGTAGTAAATAAAGAGAACATGGGGAATTGTCTCCAAAGCTGTGGATCCCCGACCAAAGGGAAACGGATGTCATTTGTTTAGGGGGACGAAAATATAATAAAGGGGTTTCTTGTCATTGCATGTTGGCCTTTGTAAAACTTCATGCAGGTACAGTCCAGAAACGTGTCTGGGCATGTATTACATGTTATTGCCATGAAGCTTAAGTTCCTCCTGCTGTGGAGATCTTATTATTAAAATGAAGCAAAAAGTAACTTTTGGATATTTTTTGACCCATTTGAGCAGGTGTTGTGGTTGCTCAGGGTCTTTCCCAGTTCAGGTTGGCTGGAGACTGCTTTTCTTGATGGAACATATCTAAAGACTTGGGGAAAAAGCCGTGGAGAATATCAAGTATTTTGGCAGCTTTAGTGTCTTGAAGGAGAAGTGAGTCACCGTAAAGACTTTTGAGCTACTCAGAGCATTAGCCAGCGATAGTTTTATTTGATTGTACTAACTATGGAATCCTAAGTCTCTTATTTGACCTCTTTAACCTTGTTTTTCAAAGTGAAGAGATGGGACTTTTTTATGACTGTAATTTTTTTTATAATTATAAATGAGATAATGTTTGAGAGATTCTTAGAATAATGTCTCGCACACAGCAAGCATTCAACAGGGGCCATTATTATTATCATTTAGGTGAGACTGAGGTGAAAACATCTTTCAGAATGTCCCATAGAGCACTGAGTCCCACAACCAGTGTTCTCTAGATGCTGGTTCTTTGGAATATGTCCGCTGCTTTCTTAGGTAAAAGGGAGAAAGTGTCCAAGAGAAAAAATACAAAAATGCTGTGATGGAGCCACATAGGAATCAATATTTTTTAGTAGAACACAGTGGGTTCAACTGATTCTAATGCATGCACATTTCTAAAATACAACTCAAGCTCAAAGAGTTTGATTGGAGCAAAACTAGAGAATGTTTACAATTTTATTGAATGCTGCTTGTATTAGAGGAAAATATCACATAAAGCTAATTGGTACTTTGAATTGCAAAATATTGACACTTAAGAAGTAAATTTAACTTGCAAAAACGAAATTATGCCGAAGTCCAAAATGCTGGGGGAGGGATGATAATCAGTCCTTATACTGCATAGAATAATAAATTCAGATGGTTGCTCCTGCAGCATTCAAGCTGTGATTTTAATTATCCTTAAATCTGTGGATTGTAAGTTAAGTTTTCACAGCGACTGTAATTTTTGTCCCATTAACCATTTAACAGAGTCAGCTTTATGCAGACTTTCCAGATTAGAAATGGCTTGAGGCTGTTTAATGAAGATTGTAGTAACAAAACTGGAATTACAAAACTGCCATTGAGTGTTTCAATGTTCAGTTATGAGTTTTTAAAAGAGAATTTTTAAAACTTCTTGTTTCTTATGGGAATTTTCCCAGTCTATAAGTCAGACTAGAAGTAGTCAATAGGCACTTCTCTTTGGTAAACTTCAGTGGCAAGTGCTAAAAAGGAAACAATGGAGAACTAGAGGAAAGGAGAAGGAGAAAATAATATGAGAAATTTTAATTAGTGACAAAGCGTGTGTGCGTGGATGTGTGTACATGCATGGAGTATGTGTACATACGTGAGGACAAGCATCTGTGGATGTGCCCTTCATCACCTGCTGTGACAAAAAGAGATAATAAATGAGAATTGGGCTTCTCACTTAGAAACTATGGCAGTCGGGGAGGAAGCTTATCATTTGCAGGGGCACAAGTCAGTGAATGGCCTTTGGTGTTCTAAGCAAATAGTCAAGTAAAGCCACGAAGAAGATCAGAACTTCAATTGGCTCTCACATCAATTAATTGCATCTCAAAAGATTGCAGGGCCCCGTGAAGCTCAAAACTCTGCAGAGCTATCAGGAAAAGGAGATTATTCTGCTGACATAGATGAGTAGATTGGAGAGTGACACTGTGTTGGTGACAAGAGCTATGTAATTAGCCTTTCTGTAAGTTGTGAAGCCCCTATTCCATGCTATCTTAGACCATTGCTGTTGCTATCACAAAGTATTTGAGACTGAATGCTTTACAAAGAAAAGAGGTTTATTTTGGTTCATGATTCTGGAGGCTGGGAGGGTGCCAGCATCTACTCAGCTTCTGAAGACTGAAGGTCTCATGCTGTGTCATAGAAATGTCATAGAAATGGGAAGGGGAAGCGGGTGCATGTGGAAGGAACACATGACCAAGACAGACCACACGGTGGGAAAGGAAGCAAGAGAACATGTGGAGTAAGCCACCGCCCACTCTCAGGGTAACTGAACTGCTCTCTGAGGAGCTACATTAATCCGTTGCAGGAGCCCCTGTGATCTGCTGCCTCTTCAGAGTTTCACCACCTCTCAGCTCCATTCCACTGAAGACCAGTCTTCAACATAAGCTTTGCCATGGACAAACCATAGCCAAGCCGTAGCATCCACTATGTACAAGAGTGAGGATGTCTCTATGTGAGATTACAGACATGTTTAGGAGAATCCAATTTGAAAACTGACATTAGAAATCCATCTTTTCTT
The DNA here is from genome assembly GCF_964237555.1 of Oryctolagus cuniculus. Lineage (NCBI taxonomy): Eukaryota > Metazoa > Chordata > Mammalia > Lagomorpha > Leporidae > Oryctolagus > Oryctolagus cuniculus. Next base: position 9,772,772 of record NC_091433.1, on the reverse strand, counting down.
GCCTTGTTTTTACATGTTTGGTAATGTAAGTACATGAAGATTTTGGGACTTGTGACTGTTTAGTCATAATTAAGGATATAGGCCTCACTGAGGCATTGAGAAATTCTTTAGACAAAAGGGAATTTCTGTCCTCTGCACACTGCTATTGATCACTGGAGATGTTCCATGGCCTGAGCTATTATCATATGGGTTTCTGAAGTAACAAAGGCCTATTTTATTTAACCATTGAAGAAATATGGACATAATTATCACATGTGCAGCAAAGTCAGAGTGGCAATCAAAATGCCTTGCCCCTCAAGACAGTGTGGTGGTGGTCACTAAGCTGTGTTATCGCAGAGTCCATAGGATAAATAGTATCACTCTGTTTTCCTCCATCCCTCCCTCATTTTTTCCCTTCCCCCCTGCCCCAAACACTTCTCACCCTCACTTTTGGTCTCTCTCTTTTTCTTTTCTTTCCTTCCCAGTAAACACAAGTATGACACTAACCCATGTAATAGAAAATAGTCATCTCTCATTCAATTAAAAAATTGAGTTAACTCAAAGACTAAGAGCCCATTGATTAAACTAGATTTCAATTTCCCAGGGAAATTAGAATGGCTTATAGATGAAGGCAATCATGAGTTCCAGTAACTGCCTTGGGTCTTCCACAGTGGGTACTGTGGTTTGTACCTCCCTCCGCCCCTCCCCCACAGTAAATGTTTGCAGGCAGGGTTGTAAGCCACCACTTGGCAGTGACTTTGGAACAGATTCTTCTTAAACAGGATGTGAGTCTTTCTTAACAGTGCAAGGGCTAGAGAGTGGACTATCAAACATCTCTTGTGCACCAGTTCATGGTGCTCTGATTCTGCTCTTTCCCCGGCCACACAGCAATGTCTTTGTTCATGAGGAGTATAATTGAGTAGCCTTTTCTCATGATTGTACTACATACTTGTCCCTTCCTGGTACTCAGTATGGGAGGCTCATGGCAAAGTTCTCAGCCCTTACATGCTTGCAACTTTGAGTTGCATGGGAATGATCACACACTGTGTGCATCCTTGAACAACCAGAGGCAGTAGCTAGTGGCCAGATGCTTCTTTTCCTTTCATCTCACCGGGAGTAGAAGATGAAACACATTTTATAATTCTCCTGGAAGATCTCTGAGTATGAATGGAAGCTATCCTTAGATTTGTCCATTTTGATCATGTATCCTTGTATTGAATTCCTCTCCTCTGTTATTGTCTACTCATCTTGAAATCACACTCCCAAGGAGACTGTCCACAGGCAAGCCTTTATACTAGGTTATACTTTCAGGAGTGTGCAAGGTAAGACTCAGTTCTAATTTATAAAAGAGTAAACTCAGGTTTGAAGAAGTTAACTGACTTGCCAAACTTCTGTGAATTACGACTTTAAATCCCATGTTCTTTCCATTGTGCAAGAGAGCATTTTATTCTCTTCATGTAGCTCTTTGTTTCCTTATTTGTTCCCTTATTTGTTCCTGATAATAGTCCTATCAGCACTGAAGGAGAGGGTACTTTATACAACAAAGAGAACATTAGGGGGCCGGCGCCCTGGCTCACTTGGTTAATCCTCCAGGTGAGGTGCAGGCATCCCATATGGGTGCCAGGTTCTAGTCCCAGTTGTTTCTCTTCAAGTCCAGCTCTCTGCTGTGGCCCGGGAGGGCAGTGAAGGATGGCCCAAGTGCTTGGACCTGCACCCACACCTGCACCCACATGGGAGACCAGGAGGAAGCACCTGGCTCCTGGCTTCGGATTGGCGTAGGCTCCAGCCTTAGTGGCCATTTGGGGGGTGAACCAATGGAAGGAATACCTTTCTCTCTGCCTCTCACTAACTCTGTCAAATAAATAAAAAAAAAAAAAGAAAAGAAAAAAAAAGAAGAACATTAGGCTAGTGTTTTACATGGAAAGAAGATAGCTGTTTGTGTCTGAGAGCTTGAGTGGCTCAATGATTCCTGTAGCAATTTGAGATAAAAGTCAACTTATCATCAGTGGACCCTAGGGCACTAGGTAAGGTAATGGGAGGTGCAGCCCAGTCTCAGAAAGTTCCCACAGGAGAGTTTAGGAACATGATAGAGTTGTGGTCAGAGCCTTCCTTCATCTTTCCTTGGACAATTGCTGGGTGCCTTGAGACACAAAGAACAAGTCATTTGACCTAAAGGAGCACTAAACACAGTGGAGACTCTTGACAAGAATAACACAAAAATAACAACATATATATATATATACACATATATATAATATATAAATATTTTCCTCTCTTAAAAATTGCATTACCATGTGTCTAGCTGCCAATGGAAACATAGATTCACTAGTTCAAAGGGGAGGCAAGATATGATCTAGAATACAAAATTACTCATGATACTTGAGTGTCAAACTAGATTTTATTGCTGTTATTAAATTATTATTTATATTATTAATATTATTGTTATACCACAGCAAAACAATGGTTTTTAAATCTGGGCTTTGAAAATCTTTATATCACATATTAAAATATAACAGAACTCAAGGTAAATGAATTTAACTATTACTAATAGATTTTGTTAAAAAGGACAGGACATGGAAGACATTCATAGGAGAGCAAATGGAGAAAGCTGTGTTCTTGCTTGTGTGTGAAGGGTCCTGAAAGGGGGAAAGGAGGAAAGGAAAGCTCTAAGAAAGACTGTCCTGGGCCCTTTGATTATGTAGAGGTTGAGTCTCTAGAGGCAGGGTGGAAGGAGTTGTAGACAATTTGGGGTAGTCCCTAACTAAAGTGATGTATTTCTTGTCTCACTCTCATAGTTGCCTCAAGCCAACAATGTTGTGATCATAGGAGGGTTTACATTGCAGTGTTTGGATGTAGGTAGACAGAGATGGGGCTGGAGACAGAGTTCTGGCTTTCCAAAGCCAGTTCTAATATTCTTGTTGCACAGTTTTGGGGGGCAGTTTGAAAGTCAACCTGCCAGTCCAGGGGTGGGGTCACTTCAGACGAGTAAGTCTTAAAGTTAACTTTACCACATTAACAGGCCCAAAGAAAGGATACAGTGGGGCATCCCAGAATCTTCCTGGTGCCTGGAGAATATGGAAAATTCTTGAAGGGTCCACAGTGGCCAGTGGGAGATGAGATAGGCTGACAGCAATGAGGGAAGGCTGACCTATCCTTGCCATTGCTGGGACTTGGTGCAGGCAGAAACCACACAACTGTGTCTCAGCAGCTTCAGTGTGTCTCAGCAGAGGAGGAGATGAGATGGGAACATGGTGCCAAGACACCTGCCAAGACACCTGCTGGGATGGTTGAGTGTCCTCTGAAGGTGATCTCTCTTTGTGAGTTCCCTGAGAGAATCCAGCCATACAGTTCCACCAGTGTGATGTCCTCCCCACAATGAATGAGTGTTTACCTAAAAGGACTCACAGAAGTAAAACAAAGGAATTGGTTGTAGAAAACAAAAGCACTTGTATGTTTTAGCACATCTGAGCTGTAGAGGGCAAACCCCAGAGTTGCTTCTTGAATAAATGAAGGCTGCAAAAATATGGAATGGAATGTGGGGCACTTTACTACGCGAGAGAAAGTGTCTCTTGTATCCTGGATGCTCCTAGCCACCAAGAGAGGTTAGTGACTTGCCAGAACCTAGCCAAGGCAGTTAAAGTGACTTAAGTCAGCAGCAGACTCATCTCACTTGTTGGGAACTACACAATATGGCACAAGAGACAATCATTGCATGTGGCCACTAAGTGCTTAAAACATGGCTAGTCCAATCTGAGAAGTGTCATAAGTTTGGAATACTTAGTATAAACGAAAGACTGTAAAATATTTCCCCAACTTTTTAATGTCAGTCACTTTTTGAAAATATAATCTTTTGGCTATATTAGGTTCAATAAATATATGTATTTAAATTGAGTTAGCCTGTTTCTTTTGACCTTTTTAAATATGACTACTAAAAAATGTCAAATCATGCACATGGCTTTAATTTGTGGTTTGTGTTATGTTTCTGTCTGGACTGCAATGGAAGGAAAGAAGGAAAGAATGAGTGTGGCACAGCTCTGTCCTGTCCAGGGGAACCACATCATTTATCCCTCAAACTGTAACATTTGATTGACAGTGAACACAATACAAGGTGATCAATGGCTGGAGATGGGGGTGTTCTCAGCAGTTGCAGAGGTCAAGTCACCCTTCTGATCAAGAATTCCCCTGAGAAAGGGCAGGGGAGGCCTACAAAAGTAGATTGTGCTTTGAGGAGATTTTATTTTCTTGGATCACGTAAACAAACAAAAAAGATCCTTCATGCTCTTTCTACTTTCAGAACAAACCTCAGCTCCCAATTTCTAAGAGGAAGTTTCGAGACTAAAAATTCAAGGCTCTAAGAATTTCTTGATGGCAGAATTATGATGAAGCATATGGATGCATTATATATAAGTCCTTCAGAAACATACAGACTACATTTCCACTGAAAACACACATGCCTCAGAGTGGATGGGAAATGCTCTTGGCAGAGGGCTGCCTTCCGTTTTCCTGAACGCTTCCTGCACCTACACCCAGCTGCACATTTAGAAGGTGCTCTTCGCGTGAAAAACCAGCCACCTTCCCCTGCCTGGGAGCTTGACCATCTTTCTTGGTGTCCATCTTGCTTGCTTCTCTCACTGCTGGGCAGGGTGACCGAGACGTTGAAGAAGTGGACATCTGCCCAACCTGAAAATTTGAGAGTCCAATGTGGAGAGGTGGTATGGAAGGGGAAGAGGTGGGGGCCTGTGGTAGCAGCTCCCTTCAACACAGCTGGGGAAGCTGGGCCCTGGAATTATTCAAAGATCTCTCCCTCTGTAGCCCCTTTTCCCTGCCCCCACCCCCCCCCCCCCGTGTGTTCTTTCAGCTCTGATGTTTTCAGTCCAGGCTCCCAGCAACACAGTAGGTCCTTGTATACATCAGTAACCTGGGTTGAGACAGTCATTATGGATATGCTCTCCTCTTTGATTGTGAACATGCTGACTCCTCTACCTACTAAATCCTGTCCATCCTGTCCCCAGCTGGCTTGCTTACAGCTCAAGCACACCTCCCTCAGGAAGCCTCTCATGACTGATTATCTCAGAAAGAGTATTTTCCTTCCCAGGAGGCCTCAGAAAGCCTTCATCAGAAACGCTTTATCAACATGGGCTGCAATCATTGCTATTCTGCATCTCCTCTTCACTCCCACCAACTCCTTCTAAGAGGGAAAGATCTGTGCTCCCACCATCACAGCATGTCCAGGGTCTCACATTACATTGCTGCCTACTGACCTTCCATGTTTATGCAAGAGGTCTTCAAAAAGTTCATGAAGAATGCACATTATAAAAAAAACTATGATGGATCTCATTTTTTCTTTTGTGCACCAGAATAAATTTATCTTTTAATTCCATTATCCCACATACTGTTCCTCTTCTTTAAAATTTTTATTTTGTTTATATTCACTTTCTGTGAAAGGAAGAGAGGCAGAGGAATGGAGAGAGATCATCCATCTATGGGTTCATTCCTCAAATGCCTGCAACATGCAGAGCTGGGCCAGGCAAAAACCAGGAGCCAGGAACTCATTCTGGGTCTCCCACGTGGGTAGCAGGGACCTGAGTGCTTGCACCATTACCAGCTATCTCTGAGAATGCACGTTATTAGCAGGAAGCTGGGTGAGAAACCCAGTCTGAATCAGCCATTCAGATATGGGATGTGAGTGTATCAAGTGATGTCCCAAACGCTGAGCCAAACACTCCCTCCTTCATAAACTCTTTGAAGTACCCTCCTCGTGTCCTTTATACCATTTGGAAATGACTTCTACAAACAGAAAATGCAAAGACAGAAAGCTAAAGAGGTGAGCAGTGAGCAAGAAGTCCTCATGTATCCTTGTAGATGTTCAAGCTCTGAAAAGCCAAGCGACTCTCCCAGCCTCACTCAGCTCAGCCTTGGAGGAGCTGACGGCAGAGCCCAGACTCTCTCCAGGGACCTGCATTTTTTTTCCTCCTCACTAAACTTGTGTATTTTTAAAAAATTCATGCTTTAGGCCGCAGATAGGCACATTTTGATTTTGGATCTGACTTTCATGTAAAAAAAAAAAAAAGGTGTTTTGACTCTAGTGAAATGTGGAGGTAAGAAGCACGTGAAAAACATTGAAGACTTCTTGCAAGAAGTTCTCAAAGAGGGCATGTAATCTATGTGAGAAGGCAGGGGTTCAAGGACCCTGGATGAGACATATGAAGTCCATGACCCAGTTAAAGTCCATGACAACACTCTTGTCTAGGGGTAGGCATTTGGCCTGGTGGTTAAGATACTTGTTAGTCACCTGTATCACCCATCAATCTGGATGTGATTCTCACATCCAGTTCCTCACTCCAACTTCATGCTGATGTAGACTCTCGGAGGCAATGCTGATGTCTCAAGGAATTGGGCTCCTGCCACTCACATGGAAGACCTTGATAGAATTCCTAGTTCCTTGCTTTGGCCTGGCCCAGTCTGATTTAGTAAGCATTTAGGGAGTGAACATATGGATGAGATTTCTCTGTCTCTCTCTCTATCTTTCTTTGTCTTTCTGTTTTTCAAATTAAAAAAAGGAAGTCTCACATCTACATGAGTATTGCACTGGGAAGAGGATGTGAAATTTTCTCACATTCCCAGGGGGAGCATGGCCCACAAGGCAGGTGGGAGTACAAACCTGAGAACTTCCTGCCCTGGGCAGAGGGAATGTTTTGTACCTCGCTGGGCATGAAGCTACTGCTTTGTAGGCCAATTTCTTCCTGCAGGCCCCCTCCCAGGGCCAGTAGATGCCAAGGCTGTGAGGAGGGGTCCCTGCGTCCACTGGCATCCTGTGTATTAGCACTTCTGCATTGCAGGCAAGCTAATCCCTCCCTTAAGCTGCTTGGCTGAGCTCCTTGGCCAGATCTGATAGGAGGATTTAACCTTTCCTTTTTCCCTCTTGGCACACACTCAATGGAATCCAAATAAAGAGTTAAAGAGACTTGAAAGGGACTTTCCATTACCAAACAATTCATTTTAAATTTCCGACCTTTCCTCTACTGCTGTTGTGCTTTTTTCCCCATTCCCTTCTTCCTTCATTTTCAACGTTTGGGGTTCGGGGCTTGCAGCTGGTATAAAAACCCCTGGGGACATGTGGGAAGCCAGAGACCAGGGACGTCAGTGGAATTTTCCGAATTAAGGTGGCTTATTGGCTGTCCTTGCCAAGCAAGTTGAGGAGGCCTTGCTTCCGGGTACTGCCTGTGAGCGTCTTGATATCTGTAAGAGGACCTGGACCTGAAGCTGCAGCCACACACGTCTGGCTTCGGGAAACACTTGGGGTTTGTCTCAATCCACCTTCCCAGTCCTGGGTCCCTGTTCTGATTGCTTCTAGAGCGTAATTGAAGTCTGAAGTGATCATCCACGAGTCTAGAAATTGTCCTGAGATCTCAGGGTAATAACAGTGGCAAAAATTGGAAGGGAGCCTATATTGGCAATGCTTATGCTGCTCCCACAGTGCTAAGAGGGAGATCCAGTGTTTTTCTGTTAGATGGCTGAGGATACTGAGGTATGGAGAGTAGATTACATCTCAAAGTTTTCACAGACAGAACATGGAAGAACCAGAATGCAAATCCGGGCAATCTGTCTCCAGAACCATAACAGAGTAACCGGAGGCCGGCGCCACGGCTCACTAGGCTAATCCTCCGCCTTGTGGTGCCGGCACACCGGGTTCTAGTCCCGGTCGGGGCACCGGATTCTGTCCCGGTCGCCCCTCTTCCAGGCCAGCCCTCTGCTGTGGCCAGGGAGTGCAGTGTAGGATGGCCCAAGTGCTTGGGCCCTGCACCCCATGGGAGACCAGGAGAAGTACCTGGCTCCTGCCATCGGATCAGCACGGTGCGCCGGCCGCAGCGTGCCAGCTGTGGCAGCCATTGGAAGGTGAACCAACGGCAAAGGAAGACCTTTCTCTCTGTCTCTCTCTCTCAGTGTCCACTCTGCCTATCAAAAAAAAAAAAAAAGTAGCCAGAGGGAAGGGTGCTAAGCTTTGGGTCTAGAATAGGAATGTGCAAAGGAATCAATAAATTTTATCGTTGATGATGAAGAGGAGAAGACAGAATAAGAAAGGCAGTGCGTGTCATAAATCTTTGTTTAAAAAATAACATTCGTTTCCTCTTACCTTGATTATAAAATGATATCTACGTATATAGTAGCAACTTTGGAATTACTCCACCAAACGATACCAGGTATGGAAGATTTTATGGCAGTTCTTTCCATAAGAAAAGCTAACTCACATGTTATACAAAGAGATCTGGAGTTGGATGGAGATACTTAAAATCCTTCATAACAGCAATAGCTAACATTTGCTGAGTGCTCACTAAACATCAGTGAGTGTTCTGAGTTCTTTTTTTCTGTTAAGACTTGTCATTCTTCCAGCAGTCCTGTAAGATAATTGCTGTGGTCCTCCTTTGATAGACAAGGTGAGGTACCTTGCCTGGATCATGTGCAGTGAGTGGTGGAGCCAGATTTCAAATGCTTGCCATCTGGCTGCAGAGCCCATCCTCTTAGTCGCCTGGCCACCCTTCTGTGCTGTGGGGTTGAAAGTTTCTACTTTTGTGGGGATTCTTTTCTATGCTTGCTTAGTCAATGCAGCCAATGTGTACAGTCATGCATCATGCAGAGATGTTTCTTTTGGCAATGGACTGAATGTATAGCAGGGTTGCTGTAAGTCTATAGCGGAATTGAAAAATTGCTGTTGCGTAGTGATGCCATAGTCATTGTAATTTCATAGCTCAATGAAATGTGCTCAGTGAAACCCATGTGTTTGTGGTGATGATGATGTTTGTGTACAAACCCTGCTGTAGTGTGAGTTGTAGAAAGTATAGCACACAAAATCGTGTATGCCATATAATACTTGAGAAGGATAATACATGCCTGTTGCTATATTGTTTTAGTTTTTATGTTTACTCATTTTTATTTACTTGAAAGAGTGACATAGAGAGAGTGAGTGAGAGAGAGAGAGAGAGAGAGAGATCTTCTATGTACTACTTTATATCCCAAATGCCTATACTAATCAGGGCTGGGCCAGGCAGATACCAGGAGCCAAAATTCCATCTATGTCTTGCACATGAATGTCAGGAGCTCAAGTATTTGGACAAGCATCTGCTGTATCCCAAGGGCATTATTAGTAGGAAGCTGGATTGCAAGGCAGAAGTGGGACTTAACTCTCAGCACTCCGATATGGAACGTGAGTTGTCAAGTGTCAGTTTAACCTGTGTCACAAAGTCCAGCACTTTTTATCATTATTTTAGAGTATATTGCTTCTTATAAAAGGAAGAAGTTAACTGTAGGACAAAATGCCATATTATGCTAGCTGCAAACTCACACATGTCACATTTACCTCATTCACTGATTGCATCATTTCCTCTTGGGCTTAATTTAATCTCGTTGCTATTCTATATATCATGGCTCTAGGGGTAATAGGCCATAAAGATAGACAATAGGTAGAAAGATATCACGTAGCCTAGAAGCCTAGGCTTGTAGTGTCATCTAGGCTTGTGAAAGTAGAGTCTATGATGGTCACACAATGATGAAATTGCCTAATGAAGCATTTCTCACACTTGTTGAGTGGTGCATGACTGAATGTCAATCTGCATAAGTCTGGAAATAGCCGAATGTCTTTGTGCCAGGGGACTGCAATAGAAGTGAAAAGCAATTTATAGCCAAACCTGAGGGTGAGAGCTGAGAGATGCATACAACACAAGGGGACAACGCTGAGACTTATTGTTGCCCAGTGGGAATCATTTCCTTCCTGAGTGTGCCTCCAAATCAGAGAAACTCTATCAGTATTTGTTGAGTAAATGAGTAAACACCCAACATGGCTAGTTACTAGTGGGACTTGAAATTCGTTTTTTGTTGTTCAGTCTTAGTAGCTTCCTGAGAAGGTATATTTGGAAAGTGTACTTCATGGCAGTGTTCTGTATAGACTGGTGAGGTTACAAACCAAAGTATCAACACAAGAGACTAGTTAACTTGCAGACATTGGATTGTAATTAGGTGATCAGTTAGGTATCTGTATTTTGTTCTGTTTGGGATTATTGAATTCTGTGCATTGGGGTTAGAGCACACCTCTGTACTCCTCAGATAATTGTAGTCAGAACAACAAGACATCATTTGTCTTTCAGAGCTAATTCTTACTGAATGTTTCTCTCCTTTTAGTTGCACCTCCCATCATTATGACAGGGAAGTGCTGCCATTGCCAGAAGACCTGTTAGGAGCAGACCAGCAGAACTGGGCACAGTTTTGGGTCCCCACTCTTCTATTTCCCAAGGGTGTGATATTAGTCAGACACTTCATGTTTCTCTATTTTTACTGGTATATGGTAGGTGCCCAATAATTGATTTATTGAAGGAATAGAAGGAACTCTTAACAAATTAAGAACAACAGTTCTACTCTCCTCTCAGGGTTGATATGAAAAATATCAACACTGAGAAGGCTTTGTAAGTGGAGTCCTCACTGGGGGTTGTAGCCAAGGGGAACTCTGTGCATGGCAAGATGGAAAAATTCCTTGTGGCTTGCCATTCAGTGTTCCCACTAATGTGCTTATGGTCACGCGATCCACTCTGGACTCATGTCTGGAGTTTGAGGGACAAGGTGCAGTCTCCATTTTGAAGACGTTCTATTTCCACTCATTGAATAACTGCTGGATAAAACCAGTCTCATCTTGCAACAAACCATGAGGCAGGTTATAAAATGCATTTTTATTAATTCATCTCAAGCTGGGTTCCAGCCAGTTATTAGAGAGGATTTTAAAAGCATATGCATATTGTATTATGTTTATTAAACTGCACATTTGTATTATTATTTGATCCACTAAAATTTTTCATTTAATTTAATAATATGATGAAAGTCTAAAAATAAACAACATACTTTATTATATAACATCTGTTTCATAGCCCCCATATCCCAGATTCCTTCCTTCTTTAAAGGTCATTCATTGTAGGTGTAGAGTTGAAGCTTACACATCCACAGTCTCTCCAAGATTTTGTTATAGAATAACTGTGTAGAACCTTAAGAGAGCTCTGTGTCTCTGGATCTCATTAGGAGAGGTTAAGCATTAAAATTCTCGAAAGGTCTTCTCCTTAACCATGTAGAAGGCATAGATCCAGATATTGCATTATAGTGGGCTTTTACAGAGATGTGTCATGCCTAAGTAAGATTTCTCTCAATCTTTGTTCATTAATATTCCTCAAAGGCTAATACAGGCAAGGCTCTGAGTCATAAGCATGCATTAGTTTTCTATTGCTGCATTTGAAATTGCAGTTTACCAGCTTAACGCAGCCCATATTTGTTTTGTTTTGTGTCTGTTTCTGTGACTCGGGAATTGGAGATAAGCCCTATGCTCCAGGATGCACATATCTGCAATCAAGGGTCAGCAGGGCTACATCTCATCCGGAGGCTCAGCCAGGAAAGCGTGCACTTCCAAGTCTCTTCAGGTTATTTCCCTGTGGCTGTGTGACCTAAGGCCCTGGATTCTCGTGACCACCACTTGAAGCCTGCCTTCAGCTCCTTGGGGCTTCCTGCTGTTCCCATCCTTAAGGCTCCCTCCATGGGTCGTTCACACCATGGCTCTTCGTTATTTCAAGGCAGCAGGGGAATCTCCCTCTACTCTCCATGTCTCTCCATGTCTCTCTTTTCTCTGCTGAAACCAAGTCTTATATGATGTAACTTAGTCACAGAACTAATAGCCCCTTGCTGGCGCTGTGGCATAGTGAGTAAAGCCGCTGCCTGCAGTGCCGGCATCCCATATGGGCACCAGTTCGAGTCCCTGCTGCTCCGTTTCCAATCCAGCTCTCTACTATGGACTGCGAGAGCAGTAGAAGATGATTGAAGTATTTGGGCCCCTGCACTCATGTGGGAGACCTGGAAGAAGCTCCTGGTTCCTGGCTTCAGATTGGCTCAGCTCCAGCTGTTGTAGCTATTTGGGGAGTGAACCAGTGGATAGAAGACCTCTCTCTCTCCCTCTCTCTCTACTTGTCTCTGTAACTCTGCATTTAAAATAAATAAATAAATCTTTAAAAAAAAGAACTCATAACCCCTTGCCTGGAACATACTTTATTGGTTAGAGGAAAATAGTTGCCTTTCACATTTGTGGTAGGGGTAGGGAGGGAGATTACACAAGGCCAGACACCAGAGGGGAAAAGAGAATTCCACCTACCTAAATGACAAACTTAATTTTCACAGTAGTCCTGTGAGTCATACTCTATTATTGTTATCATTTAGAGACAAGGAAGCAGGGACGTCTTGGAGGGCCAAGACAACCCACCCAGATAAATACATCAGAGCAATTTTGAGACCCCTTTATTTGGCTATAAATCTGAGACCCTAGTCACCTGTGATCAAACCACATCTGTCTTCTGTTTTAAATACCAGAGTTATTTAACATTCTTATTTGCATTTATTGGACTATGCTTTCACACACACACATACATATGTATGCACACACACACGCACACACACACATCTGCACTTTTTATTCTCTTTTCATCTCAACACCAAACCCAGTAGGCAGCTGTTGTAATCTATGTTTTACTGGAGAGGAACGTTATGCTTGGAGAAACGATTGTTTTTTGACTATAAGCAAGTTCCTTAACCTCTCTGAGCCTTATTCTCATCTAGAAAATGGAGGAATAAAAATAACTACTGAACAGGATTGCTGTGAAGATTAAATGAGGTAATAGGATATTTCAATAAATTCATGGAAAATGGCAATAAAAGAATTTGTTTTGGTGCAAAATATTTTAAAATCCGTGCATTCAAGGCATCTTCAAATGATTCATTGAAAATACATACTATGAAGACAACATATGCATGGATTTCAAAATGTTTATCTTTTAGTTCCATTTTTCTATAAATTTTTGAAATCTCTTCATATAGGCATGCCATTTATCTGAGTGTCTGCTCCATATTATTAGGTCAGTAGGAAAAAAATAATGACAAGCTCTAAGAAACTAGAATCAACTAGAAAATCTGACCAGGAAAAAAATTTGAGTTCAACCATGGTAAAACAAAACAAAACATGTATTGGCCCATCGCGTAGAAAATAGGATGACATTTATTCAAATTCAATTTGTCAAGAACTGGTGGCAATATGGGTTTCTACAAAAGGTATTAGTTTAAGCATTGGATAAATCTGAGCTCCAATCCTAACTCTGCCTCTTGCCAACTGTATGATTTTCCTTAAGTTCTCTTATGAGCCTCAAGGAAATCATTCATAAAAAATAACAATTTCTTCCTCAAATATTGTTGCCACATCTAATTGATAAAATCATGTAATAAATAAAAGTGAATTATGGTGTGAAAAAATTTCTGCAAATGGAAGTTAAGATATAGTAGTGAGATAAATAGCAGAGCAACAAACAACTGAGAAAATTCTATCTTCAAAAAAATCCATGGAGTTTATATTTTACCCCAAGACAGTGACCACCTCATTGTCTTTTCTTTTCCAATGCAAACCCTTAACAACTATGGCTATGGGGCTGGTGCTGTGGCATAATGGGTAAAGCCACTGCCTGTGGTGCTGTCATCCCATATGGACACCAATTCAAGTCTTGGCCACTCTACTTCCAATCCAGCTCCCTGGTAATGCTCCTGGGAAAGCAACAGCGGCTGGCTCAAGTGATTGGACCCCTACACCCATGTGGGAGACTCAGAAGAAGCTCTTGGCTCCTAGCTTTGGATTGGTCCAGCTCCAACCATTGTGGCCATTTGGGGAGTGAACCAGCAGTTGGAAGATTTCATTCTGTCTCTCCCTTTCTCTGTAACTTTGCCTTTAAAATAAATAAACCTTTAAAAAATATGGCCACAGCACACACATATAATTTCCAAGCATTGAACAACATGCTATGAAATCAGGAATGATCTATTTTTATTATTATTGTTACTGTTATTATTTTAGGTGAGGAGGCAAGAGAAGGATGTTGTATGGTGTGGAACACTACCCACATCTGGGACTAAATTTAGAACTTCCATTTGTAGCTTCAGCAATGGTTCTCCAAATCTGAGTCTGTGTTAGGAACGTCATTGTGATTCCAAGAAAATAGAAAACATTTTAAGCATCTCTCATTTGGCCAGTTGTAACAGCCCATAATAGAAAGTCCACCCTTAAAAGGAAGACTCTTGTGGCTAATTAGTTAGAATAAGGGAAAACAGTAATGCAATTTGTGGAAAGAATCCAGCGTGGCAAACCATTGCTTGATTTTAGACAAAATTAAATTAGTGTTGCCCATTATGTCATTGTGTTAACAAATTGAATTTGAATAAATGTCATCCTATTTTCTACGCGATGGGCCAATACATGTTTTGTTTTGTTTTACCATGGTTGAACTCAAATTTTTTTCCTGGTCAGATTTTCTAGTTGATTCTAGTTTCTTAGAGCTTGTCATTATTTTTTTCCTTCATACTTTGGCAGAAATTTTTAAAAATATCATTTTGTCCAATTTTCTTATTTCTCAAATATCCAACTCCCTTATGTAGAAACTACTCAAACTTGAGTAGAGAATAATGAAAACTGATAAACCTCATCTATGTACAAAACTCAATAATGTCCACACTTGCACCTTTTCAAACTGAAGGTCAGCTTGGGTTAATGAAGGCAAGAAGTCTATTTTGTTTGGTCCTAATCTGTGTAGTACTTACATTGTTTGATGAATTAACTTGGCTTAATGTGAGCTTGATTAGGGTCCAGAAATCTATTGTACTGATGAAGTCAGGTAGAACAGGGCACGACTGAAAGTTTTGGATCAGTATAAGGAAGATTAGAGGATTCCTGGGCCATGCATATAAATGACATTTCAGACTTGGTCAAAAGAATATGGATATTCTAGTCCCATAAGAAAGATAGGGAAAAGTTAGGACTTCAAATACCTAGACAGAGAACAATAATGAACCTACCTTCCTTAATTTCAGAAATTTCCCTGACACTGTTTTCCACAGGGAGCCTTAATCTTTCGTCTTATTAATTTTTGAAGAATACATAGTAAGGGTCAAATGAAAGCAGTGGGAGCTGAGGCAGATGCACTGGTGATGGCAATCACACACTGGATACCTACTGTGTGTCTAGTGTCTTCATTATGCACTTTAAGAGTTTACGTTACTGACTACTAAAAAAAAAAATATCCTACCTGAGGGCGCTAGAAAGAAGGTAATTCTGTGTCCCAATGTGAATTATTAGGAAACTCAGACCAGAGAGGAAAACTGCACTGTGTAAGGTATAAGGGCTTGTAAATAGCAATATTTAACAACATGTTTTTGTGGCTTCAGAATCCCACTCTCAATCAATATTCTATATGTCCCCCTATTGAACTAAATATATTTAGGTTCACTAGGAAGAGAACAACTTTTGCTCTACACTCTTTTATGTAAGTTGCTTTTGTAAGATAGGCACCTATTTTATGTCATAGGAACATTTTAATTTTCCAGAATCTGGTATCTTCAGCTTGGGCCTCTTTCTACCGGCTACCAAAGCCATTCCAATAATATAAAATTAACTTTTCTTTCCAGGTCTCCATTTGCATTTTGCTTATTCAGCTACTCCTCTGCTAGACCTCAATGTTATTAAAATGTTTTGTTGTCTCTTATACAAGCATTTAATTTTTAGGAAGTAAGATTCCTTTATTTGTCTTTTACTAAGCTATCATCCCTCGTTCTCTGAGATATTCTTCCTCTTAATGCTGGGATTTGGAGCCTGCAAACTATATTTCTGCCTTCTGAGCTGTTAGGAGCCATAAATGAGAAATGCTATAGCTAGGCTGTTAGAAAGAACAGGACAGAGGGCCTGGCGTTATGGCGCAGCAGGTTAAAGCCATGGCCTGAAGCACCGGCATTTCATATGGGTGCCGGTTCTGGTCCTGGCTGTTCCTCTTCCAATCCAGCTCTCTGCTATGGCCTGGGATAGCAGTGGAAGGTGGCCCAAGTCATTGGGCTCCTGCACCTGCATGGGAGACCAGGAAGAAGCACCTGGCTCCTGGCTTTGGATCAGCGCAGCTCTGGCCATTGTGGCCATCTGGGGAGTGAACCAGCGGATGGAAGACCTCTCTCTCTGTCTCTACCTCTCTCTGTAACTGGTCTTTCAAATAAAAAATGAAAATAATAAAAAAAGAACAGAACAGAAAGGGATGATTCATTCTATTTGCTTCTCATTGTTTTAAGTATGGCCTCCAAACGGATCTGTACCCCTATGGCTATAACAATGTCCCACCTCACCCTAGCCCCAAGGATGGCAGCTCCCTCTTGCAAATGCTGAGTTGTGTTACCTGTTTGACTTTTTAGTTTTCTAGCACCTATTTAACCAATTCCCAAAATTAAGTTTTTCTGGTGAAATGCCTAGTGTGGTTTCTCTTTTCCTGATTGGACTCTGAATCTTTTCTGAGATTCAATTCTCATATTGTGCTTTTCAGATCTAGTAATAAATTATAGAATCTTCAAATGTACAATGGTATTAGCAGCTCTCGAGTACAAACCATGATACAGTAGAGAGCTAATCTATGTTCAGCAACTAGACATTCTCTCCTGGACACCTCCCACTACAGGGAGCATCTGGAGCACTTGGAGAGGTGTAAGGTTACATTGAATTCTTATGGGAGAGAAGGCTACATTTGCTCAATGGAGTCTGCTGATGATGTCAGGCAAAAGCTATCCATCTCAGGATGAAATACAGAGCCCTCATGGAGCCCTGGGAGAGTGAGTTTGTTAGCCCATTGTGGTTGGTTGCTCGTGCATGTGGTAACATCTTTGGGCTTTAGTGCACTGCCCAGTCATATGTGCTCTCCTTTCACAGACACAGCTTTGGGCGATTTCCAAGGGATGGAACCATTCACTCATTTCATGCATCCACCGTTTCACCCAGCCATCCATCTCTCCATGCATCCACTCCTTCATTCTTTCATTTACTTTACTTTATTCACTTTGTTGAGATTCTTACCTGTCCTTAATGCTGTGTTATGTTGGGAGATATAAGATGAAGGAGACATATAGACTTCCATTTCAGGGAACTCTATGGAGAATTGGGAAAAGCTTCAGTTGAATTATGTCTGGAAGCTAACAGGAGGAAATCTGATGAAATTTAGTAAAAAGAAGGCCTTTTATGGAAACAAAAGCTGTTGCAGGTAGATGCAGGAACATAAAATGTTCAAGAAATTAAATAATTGATTTAAAAGTGTGGAATGCTGGGAAATAAGAATGCTAAAGTAGAGTGGACAAATTGCAATGAGTCCTTTTGAAGAAAAGAGAAATGCGTTTCTGTGTATGTGTGTGTGTATGTTATTTTGAAAGGCTTTTGCAGACTTTTTGATGAAAATGGAGAAAAACCAATATCTGAAAATCGCCTAGTTAACACATTAGAAAGTATGATCCATGTTTAATATTAAATCTAAATCTAAGTAAAATTGTTACTACCTTGGTAAAGAATCTTTGACCTTCACTCACCCCACCAACCATCTAAAATAGTGAGTGACTTAATCAGGTTATGAATTCTCATTCATTCTGCAATGCTTTTTCCTAGGTGTGATTTGTGGATCTTGTTCATCAATTCCAGAGTTATAATAGTCAACAAGATCCCATTCTCTCTGATCATACAGTGTAGCTGCAAAAATGAATGCTTAAACGTGGAATTTTAGTTAAGTCTGATAAGTTTATTTTTGCGCAAGAATGTTGTGCTTTTGGAGGATAGAAGGATTTAAAATTGCATAAAGTGTCAGGGAAGCTTCTTGAAAAAGGTATCATTAACCCAGACCTAGAGATTTGGTAAGATTTCACAAAGGAGAGTGGGAGAATTCAGAGTTCCAGAGAAAATAGTAGCACATGTGAAGTTTGGAAATTAGTGAGAGCTTAGTGTCTTGAGAATCTGAAAGAATCTGAGAGAATGGCTATAGAGACTTGCAAGGTCTAAAATCCATGGGGCTTTTTATATACATGAGAGACGTTAGACTTATCCAGTGAGCAATTAGAAATTCTTGAATCCTACAAGTTGAGAAAGACATGATCAAATGTATAAGCTGGTTTAATTGTAGGCAATTAATATAATTTGCTGTATTTTGTGTAAAAATAAGGCAAAATATTTATACACACATGAGAAAGCATAGTCTTATCTATTGTTCAGTGATTTGCCCATTTACCCACTCATCTGCCATTTAATAATTGTCCCAGTCAATAAGAAGGCAAACCATATTAGCCATAGAGTTTGCATCAAGAGCTTCAGTCTAGTTGGGGAAGCAGACCAAATGGGAAACATTTCCAATCAAACTATAATGTGCTGTGTGCCATGTATGTAGTGACCCTTCAGACAGAGTTCTTTGGGCAAAGAGGTTGCATGGCTCACTGAGGGAGTTGTAGAATGCTTCACTGCATCAGGAATGATGCATAAATAGGCATTTCCTGGACCCAACTCGCTCTGTTTCACCCTTCTAGAACACACCAAGCACGTGAAAAACTGTGCTTATCACATAGCAAGTCCATATAGAATTTCAGGACCTCGGTAGACAGTAGCAGCCATCCAGACTGGAAGTTGGGTGATTGACAAAAAGAAATTTCAAGTTGTCTAAGGATAATTTGAGGAGGCAGCACTGTGGTGTAGTGGGTAAAGCCACTGCCTGCAGTGCCAGCATCCCTTACTGGTGCCGGTTTGAGTCCTGGTTGCTCTACTTCCAATCCAGCTCTCTGCTATGTCCTGGGAAGGCAGTGGAGATGACCTAAGTCCTTGTTTCCCCTGCACCCACATGAGAGACCAGGCTCCTGTTCACATTGAACAGGCTCCTGGCTCCTGGCTTCAGATCGACACAGCTCCGGCCATTGTAGCCATTTGGTGAGTGGACCAGCAGATGGAAGGCCTCTCTCTCTCTCTCTGCCTCTGCCTCTCTGTAACTCTGCCTTTCAAATAAATAAATAAATTAAAAAAAATATTTAAGGGTAATTTGAAGGAACAGTAGCAATATCCATTCCTTGAGAGCAAACCCTGTGATAAAAAACATGATTTTGCACTTTAGGGGTAGAATGGTTTACATATGACTAAGGTGTTCTCCAAGGCTACGTTGTGATTGAAGTCTTGGTCTACAAGTTGGCACTATTGGGATGTTTTGGAACCCCTAGGGGCATGGCCCTTGTGGGAGGTCCTTGAGTCAGCTGGGGCATGTTCTCCAAAAGGATCATGGGAAAATTGCTCTCCCTAATCCTGGCTTAAAATATGACCACCTTCCCTTATAGGTATGCCTTGTATTGCCCTCTGAAATCCACTGTGGGTTCTTCATCAGAACTAAGCAGACACAGGCACTGTGTCCTTGAACCTCCAAAACTCTGAGCAGAATAAACCTCCCTCTTCTTTGTAATTAGCGAATGTCAGGTATTCCACTGTAGTAACACACTGCTGATAATACAAGAGGCGTTATTGTTTCCTCACCATAACACTACCACACAGGAGAAACCTACAACATCAGCACTGCTCAGATGAAGAGGTTGCAATATGTAGATATGTGGTATAGTATAGCATTCCCTTCCCCCTGACAAAGGGATAATGAAGTTATGTTGGGGTTAAAACCCGAGAGTCTGCTCACCTGCGCTCTTCTCCTTGAGGCTACAGATAGTTTCCCCTTAGCCTCTTGTCCAATTCACAGGTGACAACTTAGTCCAAAATAACATGAGCATCACTAGAGTTGTGGATCTGGTTATAATTAAAACCCCAGGCTCCCATATCTTATAAGCAATGTTGGCAATTTTCATGTCTTATGAAATATGCTAAAACATTTCATTTTTAATAATTCTGTGTATTAGAAATTTTTATATATATTTCTCTACTCCTTTTTGTTCAGGACTAAGTGAAGTCATTCAGGGATTGTTTCATTATTCATTGATAATAATAAAGTAAAAGAACCTTAATATCCAACAGGAAGAGATTAGCTGGCATATTCCAAATAATCTAGAATAGAATTTTTTTTTGACAGGCAGAGTTAGACAGTGAGAGAGAGAGACAGAGAGAAAAGTCTTCCTTCCGTTGGTTCACCACCCAAATGGCCGCTACAGCTGGCGCGCAGCACCCATCCAAAGCCAGGATCCAGGTGCTTCCTCCTGGTCTCCCAAGCGGGTACAGGGCCCAAGCACTTGGACAATCCTCCACTGCCTTCCTGGGCCACAGCAAAGAGCTGGACTGGAAGAGGAGCAACTGGGACAGAATCCGGAGTGGCGGCACTGCAGGCAGAGTATTAGTCTAGTGAGCCTCGGCGCCAGCCATAGAACAGAAATTTTTAATACTATTGTTACTGTACCTTTCATTACATCTTTTACTTCTTCATATTTAAAAAACAATCTTCTTGAATTTATGTCATTCATCTAAATCATTCTTAAGTTATTTAGTTTATTAAATTCTTAGACATTTATATATTCCAATGTTTCTTGACATAAAACACATGGAACAGAAGTGGTAGCAAACAAGATTTAGAACTGGACCAGTGGAAAAGTAATACTCAAGTGAAACATTCTCATAAAGGCACAGTTTGAAAGTCCAGTAACTCTACATGCTCCCCAAATTACCAGTGCTGTATAAGGAAAGTCAGTTACTGAGGACAATTTTAAAGTCAGAGCAGTGGCATGGTCCACCTTCCAGGGAGGATGCAGGTCATGGCCTGAGTCACTTTTGTTTGCAGTCCTACCTGCCTGGCCCTGCATTTCTTGGATCATCAAATCCTTTCTGGTCTGCCTTCAACATCCAGGACGCGATTGCTTCTCAGCACATTCACACGCATCCTAGTTCACGTCACTGTGGTGCTTCTTCACTGGTCTCCTGCTTTCAAGATTGTCCCTTACAGCGCAATCCTCCCACTTAGACCAGAGGGAGCCTATTAGTCTCAAAGTCAGAGTCTCCACTCTCCTGCTCAAATGACTTTCATCTCACTCAGGGCAAATGGTGAACAATGTCTGACCTTGACCATGTCACCTCCTAATCCCGTCCTCCTTTGTGGAACTCTCCCCACTGGGCTCCTGATTTTACTCACAAACAGGAGGCATCCCCCTGTTGCAGAGGTTCTGAATTTACCTGAACACATTCTGCAATTCTTTTCCCCAGTCCATCCACATGGCTCAGTCCTGCACAGCCTTCAAGTCTCTGCTCAAATGTCACTTCTTCACTGCAAACTTTTCCTGGGACTCTGTACTTACAACCTTGCCCACCTTCCTAATATGTATACATATTAGGATGTATATGTATGCCTTCCCCTGCTTCATTTTCTCTTTAGCACTTCTCAACCTCTTTTGTATCATATAAATATACTTCAAAAATTCATGGGAAAGGAATTAAAAGACAAGTTAGTCTGGTGCAAAATACTGTGGAATACATCCATAATTTTTTCATAATATTAATATTAATTTTCTGTGAGCTTTTTGAATATCCCTTGTATGTCTGATTGATGGGTGTAGTAATTTTTTTAAAGATTTATTTATTTATTTGAAAGTTTGAGTTACACACGGAGAGAAGGAGAGCAGAGAGAGAGAGAGAGAGAAAGAGAGAGAGGTCTTCCATCCCCTGGTTCACTCCCCGATTGGCCACAATGGGCAGAACTGAGCCAATCTGGAGTCAGGAGCTTCTTCCCAGTCTCCTGCGCAGGTGCAGGGGCCCAAGGACTTGGGCCATCTTCTACTGCCTTCCCAGGCCATAGCAGAGGGCTGGATCAGAAGTGGAGCAGCCGGGACACTAAACCAGTACCCATATGGGATGCCAACACTGCAGGAGGTGGCTTTACCTGCTATGCCACAGCGCCAGCCCCAGTGGGTGTAGTGATTTAGCCAATCTCCTCAAGAAGAATGTGAGCTGTATGAGGACAAGAACTGCTGTTGTTGCTCACTGATAGAGCCCCAGTAACATGCAGAAGGTTTCAGCACATTTTTTTTTTTCCTGATGGAGAAGCTTCTCTTCCATACCCTGTAATGGTAGAAGATCCATCTCACTATCTGTAGACATAATGGGAGTAGGGAGGGAGAGAACTGCTAAAGTTACCAAGGTGCTGGAAGGAAGGATGGGGTAAATCTCTGAGGGAGGTTTTTAAACAATCTGCTTTCCCTCAGGTGAGGGCTACTTTTTTATTTGAAAGGCAGATTTACAGAGAGAGGCAGAGAGAGAGAGAGAGAGAGAGAGAGAGATCTTACATCCACTGGTTCATTCCCCAAATGGCTGAAAAATCCAGGACTGGGTCAGGCTGAAGCAAGGAGCCAAGAGCTTCATGCAGGTCTCCCACATGGGAGCAAGAGCCTAAGCACTTGAGCCATCTTCCATTGCTTTTCCAGGCACATTAGCAGGGAGCTGGATTGGAAGTCGAGCAGCTGGGACCCAGACCGACATCCATATAAAATGCCAGCCCTGCAGGTGGGCTTTACCCACTGTGCCACAGTGCTGGCCCCAATAAATACTTTATTCAGTGACTCCAGTGTTGTGGCCTAGCAGGTTAAGTCTCTGCCTGTGATGCCGGCATTCCATATGGGTGCTGGTTCAAGACCTGGCTACTCCACTTCAGATTTACCTCCTTGATAATGCTCCTTGGAACACAGCAAATGATGTCCCAAGTGCTTGAGCTCCTGCAACCACATGGGCACAGGGAACAAGCTCTGGGCTCCACCAGCTCTGGCCACGGCAGCCATTTAGGGGAGTGAACCAAGGGATTGAAGATCTCTGTCTCTCTCTGTCTGTCCTCCTAACTCTGCCTTTCAAATAAATTTTTTTTTTTTTAATTTTTTGACAGGCAGAGTGGACAGTGAGAGAGAGAGAGACAGAGAGAAAGGTCTTCCTCTGCCGTTGGTTCACCCTCCAATGGTCGCCGCGGCCGGCGCACCGCGCTGATCCGATGGCAGGAGCCAGGTGCTTTTCCTGGTCTCCCATGGGGTGCAGGGCCCAAGTACTTGGGCCATCCTCCACTGCACTCCCGGGTCACAGCAGAGAGCTGGCCTGGAAGAGGGGCAACCGGGACAGAATCCGGCGCCCCGACCAAGACTAGAACCCGGTGTGCTGGCGCCGCAAGGCGGAGGATTAGCCTAGTGAGCCGCAGCACCGGCCTTTTTAAACATCCTTTTTAAAAGACTTATTTATTTTATTTGAAAGGCAGAGTTAGAGAGAGAGAGAGAGCGAGTGAGAGAGAGAGAGAGACATCCATCTTCCTGTGTCCGAAGGGAGGAGGCAGGAACTTCATCCAGGTCTCCCATGTGGGTGCAGGAGCCCAAGCACTTGGGCCATTTTCTGATGCTTTCCAAGGCACATTAGCAGAGAACTGGATTGGAAGTGGAGGTGCTGGGACTTGAACCTGTGCCCATATGGGATGTTGGCACTGCAGGTGCTGCTTTACCCACTATGCCACAGCACTGGCCCCAATAAAAAATTAAAAAATTAAAAAAAAAAAAACTTTTGTAAGCAGGATCCAAACCTCCTCTGATCCATGTGCTGCCCTTTCTTCATCATTTGTGCCCTCTCTTTTCCCAAAAGAGGCAAATGACCGTTCCATGATCTTCATGGGACAGTATACTGCTGTTAAAAGTGTTTACCAGGAAAAGACAATTCATAGAAACAGTAATGAGGACACCACCAACCTTAAGAGCAGTTAACACCTCTTGTTACAGATCAGAAGAACAGTTTGAAGCTAAGCGCGTTTCCTAACTTCTTTAGGCCGGTGTTGATTGCATCAGCTTACGTAGCACAAAGGGCTGTGGTCATGAGATGAGAGTGTGAGGGGCAGGGCTTTGGCCTAGGTCCTACTATGCTCATGGTTACAGCTTCCTGTAAATGCAGACCCTGAGAGGCAGTCATGTTGACTCAAACGGTTGGGTCCTTGCAAACCACATGGGAGAACTGGATTGAATTCCTGTCTCCTCACTGTGTCCTGGCCTGGCCCTGGGCACTGCAGGCATCTGGAGAGTGATCCAGCAGATGGGAGTCTGGTCTGTCTCTCTGTCTCTCTGTCTCTCTCTTGGTCTGTCTGTACTGTTAGCACTGTGAGACAGAGCCCCAGAAGCAGTCTCTTTCTACAAGTCTGGAAGTCCTTCCGATGCGGAGCTGGAGTTTGTGCTCTCCCTGAGACTCCCGGGGAGAGGCTATATGGGGGAAGCTGCTCACTGGTACTTGAAGCTCCTTCCCCTTTTAGACCCTCATCAAAACAAGTTTTTGGTGAAAACAACTTGTATATTCCTTCCTTATCGAACCTACCATATGGCTATGTCAGGGTGGTTATCACAACGCATTTCCAAGAACTTATCTGCTATAAGTCATATAATACTTTCCTGAAACTGCATTAGCTTGGTCAAAATGCCTTCACCTATGTCAAACTAATTACATATCCTAAAATAGCTTAATACCTACTTATTGTTTAATATTTTATATATGCTCTATAAGTCTGTCTCTTTCACTGTCTCTCTGCCTTTCAAATAAATTCAAAACAATTAAAAATGAGATAGTGCATGAATAATGCATAGTATTCAATACTCACTCTTCAATTAATACTTACAATTGTCACTATAATTGCTGTAAGTGAAAAATGGCAGGACAGAAAACAATATGTACAGCGTGAAGTAATTCCATAAAATGAAGTCCACTTTGGCACTGGCAAGATTTCCCATTCCCACTTTGGGGCAGGGAGCTTCTCACTCTCTCATTACTTCACACCCTGCCTCAACACAGCCAGTTTCACACTGTAGCATCTGCCACTTACATACACCACTGGATACTGATTCCAGTGTCAGTCAATGTTCTTTCAGATGTAGGTGACAGATATTCAACCTAATTTAATCAAGACAGCAACTTATTAGCTCATAGAAACTAGGAAATCTACCGGGCAGAGTTGGAGTTAAGTAGATTTAGTTTGAGACCCCCAAATGGAATGATCCTCTCACAATTCTGTCAGTCTTACTGCCTCCCAACCCTCCCCCCTTTCTCTCTCTACCTGTACCACCCATTCCTTTCCTGTTTTCCCATGTCTAGGGTCTGTTTGTCTTAGACTGGATTTATTTTAGGTCAACTCTCCTACATGGAAGAAGCTTCATGCTTCAGAATGAAGGCATCTCTCAATAGCTCCAGTAAAATTTCCAGAGAATTCTCTACTGGCTGGGCTTGGTTAAAATGGCCATTCTTGAACCAGTCGCTGTGGTCCAGGCAAAGAACACATCACTAGGGCTCACCACAGTTACCTAGAGGCCAGGGGAACAAGGTGAGTCCACTTTGAGCATATTTTATTATCGCTATAATGAAGGAGTGTTTTCTTCAAAGAGCTATCAAATACACACAGAAGAAAAAAAGTTTTCTACAAATTCTCCATAATATTAGTAGTGATTAACATGTCAAGTTCATGATGGATGATGTTTTAGGTTTTAAAAAGGTTTCCAAATAACCTCAAGTGATTATCCGTTGCTTTTATGATTGAAAAGAAAAAGTGAAAAATGGTCATTGAAAGCTGAGTGGGCTGGTGAGCCCATCAAATGGGGCCTAAGTGGGCACATGTGACCCAAGATCCTGCTTGCTGTCTCAGACCCACACATCCGTGGACTCCTCAGCAGTCCATCCCGACCTTGTAGCAAGGCTCCTATGTGTTTGCGTTGTTGTCATTTCACCATGGATGCTGGAGTGTTTATGGGAAAATGCCTGGTCCTGCTCGAACTTCTGGGGCCTGCTGATCCTGTGGGCACAACGCCAGCCCCACAGTGTCCATCCGAACTTTGGCACTGACAGCTGTGGCTGTTGGTTTGATCACTGCTAGGCTGCTGGTCCCCTGTCTATCGTCAGAAAGTTTATTCTCAGTTTTAACAATCTGTGATTATTATTTCCATTTGCTGATGGAGTAACTAATTACTTCATTGCAGGATTTTTCAAGACCAGTTACCTCCTGTTTGGTTCAATTAGCAAAAGGTCAATGTGGTTGTCATTGATTTTGATGGTCAGGCTGCCAGGAGAGGAGTGCAGTGGGGACTATTTCAGGATCTCATGCAGATTTTGTGTTTATTATCCCATGGTGGTATACAGAGGGGCAGAGTTGGCCCTGCATTTCTCAAACTCTCGCTCACTCCTATCATTTCCTGGCAGCCTGTAACATCCCCAGGGCTTGCTCACTTTGCCCTTTCGGTTTGGAGCCAGAGAAGAACCAGCCATGGTCAAGAGTAGCAGCGACCATACTTCTGCTTCTTCCCCTGGGCAGAGACAAGCAGGGAAGGTGATCCTCAAATATTCTTCAGTCCAACATTAACCGAGTATGTAAATATATGTCCTACAAACACACACACACACACACACACACAGGTACATGCAGCAAAGTGAGGTTTGATTGTTGTTCTTGCACATGCACATGCATGAACATTCGCAATTTAAAATTCTTTCTGAGTCATGTTTTTACTACTTTGCTTTTAATCTTTAAAATGGAAGCTGTGGCAAAACCCACCTTGTCATCTATGTGGATGCGTCCATTTTATAGATGAAAAACTGGGTCTGCTGGAGTCAACTGAGTTCACTGGTATTTCTGACCATCCTGAGACAAGACATCATCGATGCCTCCCTCATCATCAGCAGCCAGATCTGTGCCAGACAATGTACTGCTGCTGTGCATTCTGGGAGTCCTGGCTGGCCAGAGCTGGGCTGGCCCAGAGTGCCATCGCCCTGGCAATGGCATTCCCTGCCTGGGAGTGGTGTGGCACCCTGTCACACCAATGTGTGAGACGTCAAGGAGAGAGGCTGTGTTCCCAGAAGGGGTTGCCATCTGCCTGAAGATGTCCTTTTTCTCCAGACACTGAATAGCTCATCCCTCCCCTACTCTTTCAATGGAGCCCCCCTTCATTTGAGCAGTAGAGCTACTGTCATCTATCAGATGCCTCCTGGATGTCATACACTGTGCAGGTTATTTTTTTCTTTCTGATCCATATTACAGTTCTGTGAGGTAGGTGCTATTGTCCCCGTAGATAGGGAAAAACAGAAGCTCAGGGAAGGGCATTAACCTGCTCACTCCCATTCGAAGTCACAGAGTAAAGCCCAGTTGATCTGGAGACTGTGGACGGTGGGCAGGCTGTCCAGGCCTCCCTGCCACTTACCAGGCCAGGCAGAGGCAGTCACAATGATTCCCAGGGAGCTTGGGTCTCAATCTGCTGCATTAGTGTAGCCAGGATGTTTCCCCTCTTGTCCCTTCCTGTCCTCTCTTTTTTGGGTTATGACATCATTGAAGACTTCTCACATGTGCACTGCGGTCCATGACTGGGGGTGAGGGAACCGTGCCTTGATGGAGGGAGGAATCCCCAGAGCTGAGGAGGCAGGATTGAGTAGGTGATGCATAGGCCCAGCTGGGGTACATCAGCTCTGCACAGGTGAACTCCACTGCTTGGTGCACCAAAGCCTGTTCAGGGGACGGAAGGCCGAATGCCAGGCTAGGAAAAAGGCTGGCTGTTGGAGCTGGGCTGGCCTGGGCCTTCAGGTGGACTCTGACCCTCAGGATCTGTGTGACTTTGGTCAATTTGTCTCCCATCTGCAAGCCTCAGTTTTCACTATTGTAAAAGGTGTGGGAGATGAGGATGCAAATAAAAACATCCTTGTCATTTCCACTTAACAGAGCTGACAGGTCATGGGGAAAACCATTCAGGTCACAAGCAATTGTTCCAGGAAGAGCTTCCCTGGGCCAAGCTAGCAAAACAGCACGCCTTATGCATAACACTCTAGGTTCTGTTCTTAGGGAGACTGTGGTCAGAGACTGTGCTAACTATGTACTGAAGACTCGCCTACATAGCAGCTGCTGCCCCTGGACAACCAGGTTAGGCAGCTCCTTCAAACAAGCTTCGTAGATTTCTCTGTCCTAATGAAGCCCTCACCCTTACAATCATTCTCTGGACCAGCCCAGAGGCCACCCTGGCTTGTCCTACATTACAATCCCATTCTTTATCCCCATATAAAATTTCCTCTCTTGGAGAGTCTTTCCTATATTTTGGTTTGACTTTGACAAAAGTATGTGAATAAACAAACTGGACTGTGTCACAGAGCTACTAGGACCCCACAGCTAGAAGGGACGGTGGAGGTTGACTTATTCCACTTGGCATTTAGACCCCCAAAGGATTGAGGCTCAGAACCAAGAAGTTGTTGGCTAAGGCCCCCTTAGTAAGGCACTTCCTCATCAGCTTCTAATAATGTTTCCTCTAAAGCTTGGTATTTCTTGGGAGATCAAAAGTGGGAAGCAGTGAGCAGCCACACCAACGCCAGTGTTGGGTAGTGTTACTCCTGGTGCTGGGTTTCTGCACTGCATCCCAGGAGGGCTGCCTGCAGGAGGTTGAGTTATGACAATGGCACCACTGGCCCCCATTGGCTATTTCATCCTCCCTCTGAGTGCTTAGTTATAAGCACATAAAATGGGATAAAGACATTTGATATGAAACATGGGTGGATTGATAAACTCATGGAATAAGAAACTATTGTAAAAATTTCCCCTAGGACTACAGTTTCCAGCTGTATACCTCCTCCCAGTTTCTCACGGTGACTGATCCAAATATCCCCGATTTATACAACTTCCTCCTGGTGACCACTCTTTAGGGATAGCTAGACACAATCTGCTTGACTGGCCCTACTGACTCTACAGCCCACAGGGACTGTGCAGATATGCCACAGTGACCACCTTCTTTGTCACTGGGATACCTGCTGGAAATTTGTGACTGTCTATTCTAAACCCACCAGTTAAATCTCCTCCTTGGCAGCTCACATTAAGCCCTGGACCTAATAAAGATGTTGGCCCATGAGCACACTCTCTCCCTGCCTGTACTTCCTGACCTCTGTATGTGGCATCCAGGGGTGCTGTGACCCTGGGGACCTTTAACTCATCAGATCCTCATTTCCAACTGTGTCTCTTCTGATCATTGGAGGGACACTCTCCATCTCTAATACACTAAATTGAAACAAGCTGCAAATGATTACTTATTTTCCAGGAGTCTGTATTCAGGTGTGGACAACTGTAAACAAGTCTGTAGCAGGAATAGTGCCTGGGTTATGGGAACGTTACTGCTTATTCAAAGGGGAACAGCAGGAGCTGGTGGTGGTGGTTATGGTCATTAGGGCAGTGAGTGACTAGGGGGTCGAGATGTGGTTGGTAACAGCGATGGTAGGGTCTGAAGCCTATTTTAGACTAGGCAGTCAGTGAAGGCTTCCAAGAGAAAATGATATTTGAGTGCAGACCAGAATCATGACATAGACCTGCAAAAATCTAAGGGGAGAACCTTGTAAGCGGGGAAAAAAAAAATAAATGAACAAAAAACCCTGCAGATGCAAAGACCTTGAGGCTTCATTGCTTTCTTCCAACTTCCAGTTTGGACACTCTCAGTCATGACTTACTCTGTCTCTTGCTCGTTGTGGGAGTGAGCCAAAGTCTCTATTTGGGGACATCTGGCTGAGAACTGCTTCCTGGTAAGTCACCTCCACACCTCTTCTTGGTCTTCTCCTACAAATGTTAGCCAAGACAGTGACCGCAACTCTGTTCCAGGGAGCTTTTCTCTACCAAAAAGAAATTGCGGTCGAGATGACTGAAGTCCCACAGGCAACTCAAAGTCAGCATTTCCAAAACTGAACCAATTAACATCCTCAAATTAGCTTCTCCTCTGATGCTGCCCTTCAGAGAGGATGCCTGACGGATTTATTCTGGCACAAAGGCATAAACCTGGGTGCTTTCCAACTCTTCCCACAATCAGGCTCCAACCTATGTTGTTCCTGCCTCCTCCACATTGTACACATGTAGGTCAGCCTGGGGTTGACCAAGAGACACTTGGGTGGTGTTGGTGACCAGGGGGAACCACTGAACCATGTTCAACCTTGTTTACCCAGAATAGAACTCAAGATAAACCCAGAGTCATTCCTTTGGGCTTTGTGTGGCAGCTCATTCCAAACTGCACATGTGCATAATGTCAATTTCATGCAGATTTCAAGCAAAAATGGAAAGGGGGAAGGGTTCCCCACCCTGTCCTTGAAGATTCTTACAAAGGGCGAGGAACTGCAAATTTATTGTCCTTCCTCCAGGCTCTGAAGAAACAAACATAATCTGTGGGGAAATTTACCAGAAGCCTAACAAAAAGCAAAGGCAATAGATGAGATCTTGGAGGGGAAATTAATTAAGCTGAACAAAAATGAATGGGGTTGGGTTTGGGATTCTGTAGCAGTCTGGCTATGGAGAACTGGAATAGGGGCAGGAGGCATCCTGGCAGGGAGCTGACTCAGGGACCAAGATCAAGTATCATTCACCACCTGATTGTACTGTGTAGCCACCACCCTGCCCGGTCCTCTGCTACAGGGGACCAGAGAAGGGTGTGGTTCTGGAAGCTGGGGTCTTTCTTCTAATTCCACTTAACACAGATGCTACGGAGGCTCCCCTCTGGCCTTCTCTGGTTGTTATTTATCATTTTATCTTTTTGAAAGAGCTGTTCTCTTCCAGACTTCTCTCTCCTTCCTTGTCCTATAACTAATTTACTTCTTGTGATCTGAATCTAAAATTGACAGGTGTATTCCCACTGGGCTTATGATTTAGGCCAGGAGGAATATTGAACACAATCTCTTTATTTAATTTATTTATGTTACCTATGACGTGCAGGCATCTCTTATCATCCTGCAGTTTCCTAAAGCTTCAATCAAGGAGAAATGTGATCTGGCTGAAAGTCTTTCAGTTCTCACTCCAGCCCTAGGAGCAGGAACTAATCTTAGCTCCATTTCACAGATATTTAAAATGGAGTTAGAACTCTTGGGTGAAATTCCCACAGTCGTGTGACTACTGAGTTAGTGGAACCCAATATTCAAAGCCAGGCTTTTTCTTTAGTGCTTAAGAAATCTGAATCCTACATGAGGAGGTCTAACCATATCTCTGCGTTCTTCTGGCATTAATAAGTATTGCAACAGAAAGAAAAGGTAGGGGTATATAGTCTGGGCTCCGTACATTCTGCTAAAAATTGTTTGATAATATATGACAGTACACAGTTGCTTTAGATGGATCTCAAAGTAATTCCAGATGGGGCCTTTGAAGTCTTTCATGTTAGAAGCCGACCTGATTCCGACAGACTCATTTTCCCTCACTCAGCATCGCCCTGACCCGTGTTTTATACTTGAACCACACTGGACACATTTGAAAATATTGACGATGGTGATGATAGCCATAGAGATATTAGTGAGAACAGGAGAGATGAAAAGACATTCTGGAGCCCTTGAGGGTAAGAGGTAGGGCGTGGAATATAGAATCCTACTGTTGGGTTTGAACGTTGGCTCAGATTTGCAATATTAGAGCTGAATGAACTTGGGAACTTTACTTAACTTCTGTTTCAGTTTCCTTATGTGAAGAACTGGTACTAATTATAATATTTTTCTTACGTGGTGAAGTGAGATAGCCTGCACAGTGTCTGTTCCATAGTAATTACTATGTAAATATTGTTAAATATTACAACAATATTATTAGACTGACCTGGGTGAGAATCCTCTCTGAATTTTAGTTAATCTTGTTTAAAACAGAATATAGTCATGACTTCTCTGATCTGATTGATGTGAGAAATAAAAGGGATAATATGTGTACAAGCTAAGGCCTGTGTGAGGACATTTCAAAAGTTCATGAAAAACAGAATTAAAAGATAAGTTTGTGTTAGTGAAAAAAATTGAAATCCAAATGTAGGGAGAGTTCTTCACAACTTTATGTAGAATGCATAGTATGAAATAAAACTGCATGGATTTCAAAATGCTTTGCTCTTGAAAAACTTACCTTTCAATTCCACTTTCCCATGACCTTTCTGAAGTATCCTCATGTTTTTCACATTGTAACAATAATACTTGAGCTACAAACTGATATTCTGAATAGGACATTTATTCCTGAATTCCTTCTTTCCCACTCGAGATCATTGAGATTTCCCAGTCCCTGTAGAGGTCTCATCTCCTCTGGAATTTGTTCAAGATCTGATCATCCCAGCTCCCTCCTGCCTCACTATGGCCTGTGCTTTTCTTGTGATGGGACTCTGTTCTCTGGGTCCTGCTTCAGTCATCATCTGTGTCTTGTGACAGGTGGGTGGACAATGCCATTAATTTCAGATGCCACTAAATAACACATACCATCCCTACTCAGAAAGCTGTGAAAAACAATAAAAGTTAAATTCACAGAAAATAGCTCGATATTGCTGGATTACTCTTTAGAATCTTCTGTCATGTGGGCTCCGAGGAATGTCATTTGCACAAGTAGTTGGAAGCTATTTGTAATGCACCCATTGTGATTATTTACTCTGTTGAGCACCCAAGGTATAGAAATTAATAAAAATTTTGCTTTAAAATTACTGGGTCTCTTAGGGGAAAAACCCACCTGCTTCCTCAATTCTACCAGTGTTGTTTTGATAGCCTAGTGACCCAGGAGTGCTCTAAACAAGAACGACACAAAGCAGATAGGTTTACCAATCATCACGAAAGAGACACTTAAGTGAACAGTGTGGTGGTGATAAAGGCTGTAATTCCCAATAGTTAGGCATGTGACGATGACAATGAAACACAACCATGGGTAAGATATGGGGGGGGGGTAC
This sequence comes from Oryctolagus cuniculus, assembly GCF_964237555.1. Lineage (NCBI taxonomy): Eukaryota > Metazoa > Chordata > Mammalia > Lagomorpha > Leporidae > Oryctolagus > Oryctolagus cuniculus. The sequence goes on along the minus strand of NC_091433.1, from coordinate 9,740,282 downwards.
TGGTTTAGTTCAGGTGGACACAGGGTTCTCTGAGCTGATAACAAAGGAGTTGAGATTTCAATGCTGAGAAAGGAGGCACCATGAGGAGAGATAGAAGAAAACACTCAGCAGAATAAACATCAAGACAAAAATTCAAAGGTAGAAACTGGCTTGGACGTGTGTCCAGATCATTCTAAATCCAGCAGAAAATGGAACCAGCACTGTGGACACACTGAGGGGCAGAGCATGCTCCAGGAGGATGATGCAATTGTCTCCAACGGCAACCACTTAACTGATTCTGCAAAGGACCAGGAAGTCAACAGTTTAGGTTCTGTGCCCAGAGGCCTTTGCCCTACTGTAACGCAACTGCCTCCCTGAGCATTCTGAGAGTTCAGTTAGAAGCCTCTGTTCTTATCTGAATCTTCTATTTCAGCCAGTAGTCAAACCTGTTTTGTTTCAGAACTCATGTCCCTGGCTCCCTTTCGAGTTTCAAATGTCAATTTGGTCTTTTAAAGAAGTGTTGTTTGTTCAATTGAGAAGTCACCCAGGTGACACTACCCCATGCCACAGGGTCTGTAGTGCTACGAGCAGGGCTGGGCACTGCCTACTTCCTGGAAGTGTGAGTACACACACACATACACATATAGAGTGAGAGAGAGAGATTCCATACTTGAATTCACCCCCCACAGGGCCACAACAACTGGGGCTGGGTCAGGTCAAAGCCAGAAGCAAAGTGTTTGAGCCATCTTCCATTTGCTTTTCAAGGTGCTTTAGCAGGGACTCGAACCAGTGCCCATACGGGATGCTGATATTGCCAGCCCTGGCTCAACTTGTTGCACCACAACACTGGCCCCTCTTTTTACTCTTAACAGCTTGCTTTCATCACTACTTCATACTGTCTCTGAATTTGATATTACTTATTTATTTGAAAGGCAGAGAGAGAGAGAGAGAGAGAATCTTTCATCTGCTGTTTAATCTTCCAAACTGCAAACTAGGGCTGGGCCAGGCTGAAATCAAGAGTCAGAAATTCTATCTGTGTCACCCATGTGGGTGGCATGGACCCAAATACTTGGGCTATCATCTGCTGCCTTCCAGGTGCAAATTAGCAGGAAGCTTGATTGGAAATGGAGGAGTTAGGGGCTGCCGCTGTGGCACAGTGGGTTAACGCCCTGGCCTGAAGCGCCTGCATCCCATATGGGCGCCGGTTCAATTCCTGGCTGCTCCTCTTCCAACCCAGCTCTCTGCTATGGCCTGGGATTGCAGTATAAATGGCCCAAGTCCTTGGGCCCCTGCACCCACGTGGGAGACCCGGAAGAAACTCCTGGCTCCTGGCTTTGGATCAGCACAGCTCCGGCTGTTGCGGCCTTCTAGGGAGTGAACCATCGGACGGAAAACCTTTCTTTCTGCCTCTCCTCTGTCTAACTCTGACTTTCAAATAAGTAAGTAAATTTTTTTTTTTTTAAAAAAGAGTAAATGGAGGAGTTAAGATTTGAACCGGAAGAGCAGAGACTCAAACCAGGACTCCCATACCAGATGCTGGCATCCCAAGCAGCATTCTGACCACTGAGCCACATGATATCCCCTCTTTTTACAATTGATAAATAAATTTTCTTTCTATTAACAGTCTACAACATGATGGTTTGTTTTTTTTTAAAAAAAGATTTATTTATTTATTTATTTGAAATGCAGAGTTACAGAGTGGCAGAGGCAGAGAAAGAAAGAGATCTTCCATCTGCTGGTTCACTCCCCAAATGGCCTCAATGGCTAGAACTGGGCCAATGTGAAGCTAGGAGCCAGGAGCTTCTTCTGGGTCTCCCACGCAGGTATAGGGGCTCAAGCACTTGGACTGTTTTCCAGGCCATAATAGACAGCTGGATCAGAAGTGGAGCAGCTGGATCTCAAACTGGTACCCATATGGGATTCTGGCACTTTAGGCGGAGGCTTTACCCACTATACCACAGCACTGGTATATGATGTTTTGCTATATGTATACGTTGTGATATGACTAAATCAAGCAAATTAACATATCCATTACCTTACTTATTTATATATTTATTGAGTTAGTAAATTTAAAATTTACTCCCAGGTGGGCATTTGGCAGAGCAGTCAAGACACCATTGGGATGCACTCATCCCATATCAGAGTGCTAAGACCCAGCACCTGCCCCCAGCTTCCTGCTCATGCATACCCTGGGAAGCAGCAGGAGATAGCTCAAGTATCTGGTTCCCTGCCACATACCTGGGAGACCTGGATTGAGTTCCTTGCTCTAGGCTCCACCAGGTCTCAGTCCTAGCCTTTGCTAATGTTTGGAGGGTGAGTCGGCAGATGGGAGCACTTCCTCTTTCCCTGTTTCACATAAATAAATAAAAATTAAAAATACCACCTGCACTCAGCAATTTTAAATTATACAATATATCTTCATTAACTGTGACCCCCATGATGTCCATCTAACTAATGCATTCTACCTTTTGACCAACGTGTCCTCAATTCCCTGTCCCCTATGCCCCAGTACACACCACAGTCTTCTTTTAGGAGAGAACTGGCTGATTGAGTTGCATGTATCGCTAACCATTATGGTATCTCCCCTTGTTAGAGAAGAGACAGCTCGGACCCAGAAGCAGCCTGAAGGATTTGGGGAAGCTACTCTGCCCTTTGCACGCTCTGGACAAGGTGCACATTTTTCCATTTTTCCACAGTGATACAGAGAGAGCAAAAATATTGCTAGTTCATGGAAACTGGGTTCCAGGGCCTTGAACTCCATCTCTTTGCTATAGGAAGGTGCACGCTGGTGAGAGTCCTCCACAGCAGGCATCCACACAGCCACGGGGTGCTGGGCACTAGGGCAAGCAGTCTCATCAGTCATTCGTGTGTGCTAGGTCCCGGGCCAGATTGCAGACCTGATCATTAAAAAAGCCCTTTCCACAGGCCGCCTTTCCCCATGTGTCTTAAAAAACAGCAACAACAACAACAAACAGTTCATTGACTGGGTCACATTAAGCTTAGCTGAAAATTCGGAAATGGGAAAAAAAAGAGAGAAGTGATCAAAGTTTTATTTCCTGTGCCCCCTCTCCTCAGTCCTTCTGCCAGCTTCATCCTGTAGCTTCCCTTCCACAGAGCTTGCTTTAGCAGGAAAACAGTGAGTTCATTTACGCAGCAAGGGAGCGCTTTTCATGTCTGAGCTTTGAAATGAAAATTGTCTTTGGGCAAATTTCTCTGCAGCTCCATCTGAGAGCAGCAGGCCCTGTCACCACGACAGACTTGGGGGAAAGAAGCCAGGCTTCGTAAGAACAGGGACAGGCAGGGCTTCTCTGTGGGCAGGGCCCGGAGCCAGCGCTGGGTGGATAGGCCTACTGTGCTCTAATGGGTCTGGGTGATACTGTTTGATGTGACAGTCCGTGAACATTAAATAAATCTCCCCCACCATGATACCCAGCTGTAAACGTTGAATGCAAATATGATCTCTGATCCCAGCTTCTCTGTCACGAGGGTGTAAGCCCACATTTTTCATGCAAGATATCTATAAACAAGGTAAAAAGAGGACACAAGGACAGACAGCTTGCCCCCAGAAAGACTGAATTGCTTCAAAACATTTTAATGACATTGATTTTTGAGCTTCTGAATAGGGACTTTTGAATTTGAATTTTTGTATTTGAGCTTTTGAATAGGAAGGATACACAGGTGGAAATGGCATGGTCCCTCTCTCTCAGGATTCGTAACTTGATGAGAGAGGTAGCACAGAGAGGAGTAATTGTGTTGTGCATCAATAACAAATGCTCCACCCAGGATTCCAGCTCACACTGGGCAGGACACCAGCCATTGTGTTGCAACCACCACGGATCCAGGTTTAAAGTTGGTTATGCTTCCTGTTAGCTCTGTGACTTTGGGCACCCTGTGTAAAACAACAGTATCTCAGTATGCAGAGAAGAAACCAGGTTAAATACATGAGGCAGCTGGCATGAATACGACATTGCTAGGACATGCTACAAAGTGGCAGTTCCACACTAAAACATTTGGAATTGTGGGGGAAGGAGAAAGACGTTCTGATGTAGAGATGTAGATTTTGAAAGATGTTTTGCAGGAAGTGGCTCTGGAAGAAGAGTTAGGCCAGGGGACACGGATGCAGGAAACCACATCTCGGAAGTTTGCTTGCGGAAGCTGCTGTGAAGACCGTCAGGTTTGGGGTAGGCTGACTGTGTTGTGGCAATAACCTTAGAAAAATAGGATGGGCCCGGAGCCGGTGCACTAGGCTAGTCCTCCGCCTGTGGCGCCGGCATCCCATATGGGCGCCGGTTCTAGTCCCGGCTGCTCCTCTTCCAGTCCAGCTCTCTGCTGTGGCCTGGGAGGGGAGTGGAGGATGGCCCAAGTGCTTGGGCCCTGCACCCTCATGGGAAACGGAGGAAGCACCTGGCTCCTGGCTTTGGATCAGCACAGCTCTGTCTGTTGCGGCCATCTGGGGAGGAAAGATCTTTCTCTCTGTCTCTCTCACTGTCTGTAACTCTACCTGTCAAATGAATAAATAAAATCTTAAAAAAAAAAAAAGAAAAATAGGACGGGCCCAATACACAGGATTTTGAGTGCTCGGGTAAAGAGTGTGCTCTTGATTAAACAGACAACAGGGAGTCATGCAGACTTTTGAGTAGGAAAATGACAGGCTGAGAGCTTTGCCTGCTCAGAAAGATCCCTCCGGACGCTGTGGCCATGGTCGTTAGAATAGGTGGGGTAACTGGGCAACGACAGGGTTGGTGGGGTGCACAGCATAGATAGGAAAGTCAGAAATCTGAAGTGTGAATGGTTAAGCTCGAGTATATGAGACATTATTCTGATTTTGTTTTTAGCAGGAAAAAATTAATTTTGGGGAGCCAGGACAAAAAGTAAAAGCCGATAAGCAAGAGGGAGAGCAAGGGAGACAGAATGTTCTTTCTCCTCTGTTTCACACTCAGAGTGTCGCTCCAGCAAATTGTCCTGCAGAGGCAATCTGCACACCTGTTAAGTGAGTCCTGGCATTTAATTGGCATTATTGGGCCCTGCACAGAAGCAGACAATGGGTGTCACTGGTGCGTGAGGGGAACACATTTGCATTTCATAGACAATTGAGAGGGAGCTAATCAAGTTTGACTGCAGCCTCCCCAGGGAAGTCGCATCTGGCTGGAACAACCAGTTCCTTGCTTCCTGGAGTCAGAGCAGTGCAAGGATTCTCAGGCAACCAGGACTTTCACAAAGCTCCTGGGTGAACCCAAGTGCTGCTCCTTTGGCCAGTAGGAGAGCAGGCCGGAGGTGTCAGGGCTGACAAGTGGGAAGACTTCAGGCTGGCTCCGGAGGCTGGGGATCTTGCTACTGCAGCCTCACTAACTCACTAGCCCGGGCCACAAGTCTTTTGTGTGTTTTAGCTTACTGTTTTCCTGCAAATGACTCTGACAGTAAAGAATCTAAATTGTAGCCATGGTGAGGCAACCTCTTGGGCTGTGATGTAGTCACTCTGGATTTCACACATTCATTTATTCATCAAACACGTATTGAGTACCTCCACGTTCCAGGCTCAGGGTAGTCAAAATGCTGGAGAGCAAAGTCCAGGATGACATGGGTGTGGCTTCAAAAATCACATAGCAGAGTGGGGTCCATCTTTACCATCAATTTAAGTGTAGAAAACACTATGCTAGGAGTAGGTGCAAAGGTAAAAGTCTGGCTGGGGAAAGGGCCTTTTAAACTGAACCTTGGGACGTCTTACCTGGAAAGACAGGGGTTGGCTTGCTGGAGAGATAACAGCACAGATAAAAATGGAGAGATTCAAATACACATCCTGTTGTCAACCAGGGAATAGTCTTGTATGTCAAAAGATTTATTAGGAGGAAGTGTTAGTGATGAGGTTTTGAAAACGGATTCTGGGTCTAGGTTATCAGAATGCAGAGTATTCAGGTTAATGCTATCAACAATATCTAAAATTTCTTCAATCAAGATTAATTTTTGATGGGAATCAATCAATAGTACGGTATTGAACACTTGCTCTGGACAAGACCCCATGTGATACATTATCTCTCCACGTTAGATGACTGAGGAATGAGGAAGTAGGAAGAGCAAGCAAACTCAAAGCTTCCTGTTCATTTGCTTATACTTTTATCCAATCACTTGGAAATCTTTAGGGGGCCCTTATGATGTGCTGGAATTCTGGTTAACGAAAGAGAAGAGTATGGGAGGTGCTATCCTTGCTGTGGGGCTCACAGACACTCCTGTAGACTAGTGCTACCGCTTCCACATGGGAGTTTGGGGAGGCAACTGAATGCAGATCCAGGGGGAGGTTACTCTAGAGGGCTTCTCAGAGGGCTCTGAGAGTGGGACCAAGTCAAGCAAGGAAGACAGATGTGCATGAGAAAAATGGGAGGGGTCTCTGCAGAGCCGGAGTTGAGGAGATGGGAGACTGGAACAAAAGATGTGTGGAGGGGACTGTGGGAGGAAAGGCTACCACACCTCCAGCAGCAGGCCTCAGATGAGGGGCTGGGCTCTTGTAGGAGGTACTAGAACAGGAAGTTCATAGAGACAGGAAGTAGAAGAGAGGATACCAAGGACTGTAGAGAAGGATAAGGGTCATTGTTTTTTCTTGGGTACAGAGTTTTCACCGAGGATGATTTTAAAACCTCTGGGTAGAGATAGTGGCAATGGTTACACAATATTGTGATTATATGCAATGTCATTGAATTGTACAAGTCTGACTGATTAAGGTTATATGTATTGTGTTATTTATATTTTAACACAACAACAATAACAAAACAGGTCACCATGATTTTCTTCCGACTGGTGATTCTCTCCCAGTTCCATTTGGTGGTGCCTCGACTTCCTGACCTTATCTGGAGCTGCTCTAGGCTCCATGTTCCCTGCCTACCCCTCATCTCTTCCCCGAGTTCTTCCCTTGATGACCTTGCCAAAGATCAGGCCTCAAGCACTTTCAACATGGAGAATTCAGACCTTGCTCAGAAATTCCAGATTCAATATTCAGCTGTGTATTTCACATCTCTGTGTGGACGACTGGTACATAATGCAGAATAAGTAAGTCATGGATTGGTGCACTCCACCCGTATCACCATCTGCTTCACTCTGACACTTTCTCATCTCACGTGATAATGACAAATCCTTCCTTTCATCTGCTTTGTCCAAAATCTCTTACCCTATCTACCTGGGCATGCTGTTTGGTTTTGGCACACTTTTTTTTTTTTTTTTTGACAGGCAGAGTGGACAGTGAGAGAGAGACAGAGAAAGGTCTTCCTTTTCCATTGGTTCACCCCTCAATGGCCGCTGTGGCCGGCGCGCACTGTGGCTGGTGCACTGTGCTGATCCGAAGCCAGGAGCCAGGTGCTTCTCCTGGTCTCCCATGTGGGTGCAGGGCCCAAGCACTTGGGCCATCCTCTACTGCCTTCCCAGGCCATAGCAGAGAGCTGGACTGGAAGAGGAGCAATCAGGACAGAATCTGGCATCCCAACTGGGACTAGAACCCGGGGTGCCGGCGCCACAGGCGGAGGATTAACCTATTGAGCCGCGGTGCCGGCCGGCAAACATTTTTTATCATCCACAGTAAACTGTATAGGTAACTATTGATCTAATTTCTACTACTCTATTCCCATTTGAATCTTAGTCATCATATCCTTTTTTATCCCAGCTTGGCATTATTGAAGCCAGGCACCTACTTATTGTGTCCAAGATATCTGACACAATGTTTGCTTCAATAAATGCTTGTGGAATAAAAAAATTAGGGCCATGGAGCCACGTTCCTATACTCAATAAAAAACTTAAAATACCCTTAACGTTGGTTAAGGATAGCCAATTCGTACATGAAAATATAAGAGAGTCAATACGAGCCTGAAACCATATAGAGATTTGTCACTTCTTACTTATGACCCCGTGTTGGGGAGTTGGAGGTAGTTTTCACCAATGTCTGGTGAAACAGAGCAGGAAGGATGGATAGGCCACTTTTCAATATGCTAAATAAAAAACCTTTTCACACTGCCAGAATAGAGATTGCACTGGATGTGTGTTGGAAACATCTAAGCTCTCAATCAGAGAGAAACAGAATTGAGTCTCAGCACTTGAGGATGTTGGGCAAGTTATTTAATCTCCCTGAGATGAATTTACCTCATCTGTGAAATGCATATAAGAAATACTCCTCTCAAAGGGTTATTTTGATCATTGATTAGCAGAGAACTGGCTCATCAGCACCAAATAGATGGAAGCTTTAAGTGTTGTCTTTAAAATGTTCTGAACAATAAGAAATCATTGCCAGCTGAGTATCTGTTCCTATGAAGTATTTTGAATTTCGCCAAGTGTCCAGAATTTGTCTCTCCTAATAGTTTTATATTTCCCAAATTCTTATTTAAATGTGTACATGTATGTTTTGTACATGCGTTTGTGTGCATATGCATGTGTTCATGTATGGAAGGAATAGAGGGGAAGGAAAGTGCTTAGCCAAAGGCTTTACCTTATAGTAATGGAAACAGTATGGCCACAAATACTTAGAAAAGCTTCTTCAACTCACTTTCTCAACATCTGACCCAATATTATCCATTGTCAAATCTACCACCTTCTGCTTTGCTCCTTGCCAGTCACTATTGCTGGAGAAAGACACGTAAGTGCGATTGCTGGATCAGTAGCAAGGCAACACTTGCTAACTTCAGCTGTGAGCTCTGTCAATCCCTGTGCTTTCTCTTGATTTGTGTTGCTTTGGCATGGCTTTACCGGCAAAATCTGAGCAGTCTGGAGCAGTTCCAGTACTTTTTTATGTGTGTGTCATCTTGAGACAACATGGAGGGAAACTGATTAACATGGAAAGTATGTTGGAGACATTAAATTTATAGATGAAAACAGAAAATTCTAGCAGGCAAATCTTAACCTTGTCCCATTTACAGATAACAGAACTCTCTATCTTAAGTCCTGTGCTGTGTTCATTGTCTTCAGGGTCCTGGTTCTGGCACTCTGCCAACATCTCTAGCCTTGGCAGCAAGTCAACTGGACTCATCAAATGAATGTGTTCACTTTCCTTCCCACACCTCCTTCTGTAATCCCCAGGGCTGAAACTGTTCAAAATATTAATACATGTGTTGCATGATAGACAAAAAAAAAAAATATGTCTGTGTGTTTTTGCTCTAGATTGCCTAATGTCTTCTAGGGACAAGATGTAATCAGTATTTTGGATTTTTGGAGCATATATACTTTACCTTAGGAATGATAAGTCCAATCACTGGCTTCCTCTTGTTCGGTAGCAGATAATCCCCAGGTAATGTTATGATTTCTAATGTCTATATATTATTTTCCCTTTCAAAGGGCTGCAAGCTTCTTTAAGACAGGGCCAGTATTGAATTAACTTTTTGAAGAAAAAGTATGGAGGAATGGATCTAGATTTTAATTCTGATTGTGTGACCTTGTACATTATTTAATAACCTTGAGTGTTTCTTTGTCCATCTTTAATTGGAGATTTGAATATCTAAACCACAGAGCTATTGGAAGGAAATTAATGTAATTATGCATATAATAGGTATCATAGAAAATGGAGAATCAGCAACAGTAAATATTTGTTTCCTTATGTTTTAGATGGTTTCTTTCCCTCTCCTTCTTCTTTCTCTCTCTTTGTCTTTCTCTGTCTCTCTCAATCAGCATTTGGTGAACAGCATGGAGGAATTGTTGAAGAAAGAGCCAGTACAAAGGACAAGATCAGTTTTTTCAAGCTGATCTCATTGTCTACCTTTTGGCATTGCTTGTCTAAGAATCAGCTGTGCACAAGTCCACAAAATCTAACCTTATGTAGCCACTGATCTAGTGACCAGTATCATGAAAGCTGAACTGTTTCATCAGGCACAAAATGGCAGCTTTCCCTAGATCCTGCACTGAATACCTCTCACTCCCTCCCTATATTTCCTTCGACACTGAAGGCTGGGATGCACTGTGCATGTATTACTTGGAGATGTGGAAGAAATAACAATTATGGGTGCATCTTTGACCAACAGGGCCAGGGAGAGATGAATAAGTATTCTGCCATCTTACTCCTGGGCCAAAAGCTTTGAGAACTATCTCATAAATGTTTTAAGAAAGTCTCTCAGAACTGATAAACAGTTGGTTTCTGCTCCCTCATTTCATATCCCCAACCTTCACCTTTCTCTCCCTAGTATTGCATCCCTAAATAAGCTACTTTCATCCATCATTTGCCTGAGCCTCTACTTTCAAGAAAGTCAATCCCCCGTTTCACTAAGGCACTCTGTAGTGCCTGGCAAGTAGTATATCCCCAATTAATGGTAAGTATTTTTGTTTACCTAATGCATTTGCTGCATTGCAATGAGAGAACAAGTAACAGATATCCTCCGAGACTCTGATTTCTTAACCATTCTTTTACTCACCCCCAAATCAATGCCATATTCTCAACCCCTTATCTTTTGAACAAGGTACTCCTGCAACAACTGCCTGTAGCTGAGTTGCTGGAGAGTGGAAATCTGACCTAGAGGGAACCAGTCCCTCAGCAGGGCTGTGTTTGTTCCTAAAAGTTACAGTCAGTATGTGGTAACTCCAGTATCACAGATGTTTTAATTCTTCAGAACTTAATCTTTTTTTTTTTTTTTTGACAGGCAGAGTGGACAGTGAGAGAGAGAGACATAGAGAAAGGTCTTCCTTTTCTGTTGGTTCACCCTCCAACAGATGCTGTGGCGAGAAGCCAGGAGCCAGGTGCTTCTCTTGGTCTCCCATGCAGGTGCAGGGCCCAAGGACTTGGGCCATCCTCCACTGCACTTCCGGGCCACAGCAGAGAGCTGGACTGGAAGAGGAGCAACTGGGACAGAATCCGGCACCCCGACCGGGACTAGAACCCGGTGTGCCGGCGCCGCAAGGTGGAGGATTAGCCTAGTGAGCGGCGGCGGCGGCCTGGAACTTTCTTATAACTACTAGTGTTTGTCGAAGACCAATTGTACTCTCTAGCCTGTGGTTCTGGAACATGTATCCTTGTTCTAACAATAAATTCCCTACTCAGCTTAAGGTCATTTCAGTGGCCTTGTTTCTCTTGGAGCCGGATGCTCTCTAAAACATGTGAGATGATAAATAGCACCTTTATCACTGGATTTGCATATCCTTGAAGGCAGAGGCTGTGTTCTGCTCCTAGTTGATCCTCACAGTCCAAACAAGGTTTATATGTAGGAAAAATAACTGACTTGCTAACAGAATAATTTCTTTTATTGCTTTTATTCCCTTATACGTACACAGCAAAACTGAACGCTGAGTTACAGATAAACTCTGGGCACACTGAAGTTCTGCTACTTTTCCTTCCAATACCAACCTCACCCTCACAACATGCTGACTCAGGCCATCCACTTTCCAGTATTCTGGAGTCGGCTGTGCTCTTCGCTATCTGTTGTTACTGAGGGAAGAAACACAGTTTGATGGTCAAGTCAATGACAGGTTGATCCCATTTTAACCTAGCTGGGCTCTTGCCCTGGCAATCCTAGATTTAGTTCCAAGGGGGTCTGATATTTTCACAACATGTTGATTTCAAACCTTTCTCATTGTCATCCAAACTCTTTACCTACTCATGCATCATTGCACGCTAACTTCCCAAGGTAAAATAAGACTTCTTTTTGCCTCTGTATCTCTACGATTTTCTCTTCCATTGCTCCTCCTTTCCTGCTTGTCTAAAACAGCACTGCTACCTTGCTGTGAGTCACCATTCCCACCACCTTTCCAAGATGTATACACAGAATTTTGTATTGTTATGGGGAGTTTGATGTTCTATGCACATATATTTCCTGTATGACATTTTGTTCCAATGGAGCCCCTTGTGGTATGAATTGCATTTCTTCAGCTCTACTAAACTGGTAAACCAGAGAGCTGTAACTTTCCTTGAAATGACCAAATCTAGTGCACTTTTTTCTGCTCTCCTTTGATATATCTGATTTTACGGACTACCTCCACAGGCTTTTGTGAAACCGCTTTCTCTGACTCATCTCCTTGATAAGGGCTCTCCTTTTCATGAAAGTCTTCCTTAATGTTCAGTTGTACTTGTGGTCTCTAAAGATTCCTTCCTCTACCATACTACTATGAGGTACACGACTCTTCCAGTGCTTCTCCTGCATATTCTGTTCTTGAATCACTGACTCCCTGCTGGACAGCTCCCTTGGTAAGCGTCTGGTATACCTGTCAAATACCAAACTCATCCAGTCTTATCCAGAAGGTTGAATCCGTTGGAACTGATTCAGATAATGCTAGGTGAGTGGGGGAAAAAAGAGAAAAATAAAAGCTGATTCTGAGATTTTAGCCCTCTGACTTAGTACTCTGTGCCAGGAACTAAGCTAGGAACTTTTAATGAGCTATTTTATTTGGTTTTTAAAGCAACCGTATTTTATGCATTTATGATTATCGATTCTTTTCTCTACCTTTGAAGTGTTATTTGAAATGATTGTTCTGTGAATGAACTTCTATTGCCATACCATCATGTCCATCCCTTGGTGCTCCAGTTTTAGAGTTGTTTAGTTGTCACAGTGGATGATGGGAGATAGGGAGCAAGTAAATAACTTTACTGAATACTTAACAGTAAATTGTACAAGGGGTTGTGTTAAGTGCTTGTTTTAATCACTTACTTAGATGCAAATGTTGTTTATAAGTTCTGAGCTGATAAACTCAGAAGGAAAAACAAAGCCATTCAAATGATATCTAAAACCTTGTGGGAAATGGATTGGTAGATTGTTAAGGAGATATACCCTTATCTGTTATAATCAGTTAAAGTTAGGAGAGATAAAATTAGCTTCTAAGAACCAGCTTCAAAATGATACCCAATATTGTGACAACTCATTTATTCTTTCTCTCTTTCCAGAAAACATTGCAGATATCAAGTTACATTGCCATCCAGAAGGAAGAAGTGATGTAGACATGTCCCCAGGTTGTTTATGACACTTTAGTTCCCAGATATCCGGGACTGGGTGAGCTTGATCAGCCAGTTTTAGCTAACATCTGCTTCTCTTTCTACAACTGGAGTCAGAATCTGAGAGACAATAATCTTTAATGAAAGTGTCAATTCCATACACTTCAGCAAAAATAGGATCCTTGGTTAGAAATGACCAGGAAAGAAAATTAACTAATACATTAAGAATTATTTTTCTGTTCACTCAAGTTTCAAACACAAAACGCAGAGTGGTGAGTTCCCAGGTTGCAGTTTCTTTAGTTGGGATAGCTCGAGTAAGATGGTGGAGAGGGCATCCTTTTTAATTAAATGGGAATTCTGCAATAACAATTACAGTGATGGCCAAAGTAATGATAATCAGAGTAACTAAATGTTGTAACAAACAAGCCCTGAGTAGCTTAATAAGGTAACCATGCAGCTGGGGCAGCCCTCCTGGGAGGAGGTGACTCCCACAGATAGCTTCGGAATACAGACCCTTTTAGCCTTAAATGTTCCACGCATGGTGCCCACCATCAGATGTTGAGGCAGAAGGGAGAGGACAGAGAGAAGGTTTACCATACACTTAAACACATCGGCTCATATTTAACACATGTCACTTCTGTGTATATTTCAATGGCCGAAAAGTAGTAACAAGAACCCACCTATGTTAGATACAGGAGGATTGGGAATATATTGCCTGCCTGCCTGCCTTGGCAATTACTTTGCTGCAAAACTTTATATTGTTGTAGAGGAATATGAAATTTTTGGCAGCTTGAATTTGTGCATTGAGCTCTTTCTAGAGTTTGTTATGTGATATCATCATACTACAAGTAAAACACTACACTATTTTTTTTAAGATTTTATTTATTTATTTGAGAGGTAGACAACCTCTCTGCAGACAGAGAGAGGGAGAGACAGATAGGTCTTTCACCCATTGGTTCACTCCCCAAGTGGCTGCAATGGCTGGAGCTGGGTTGATCTAAAGCCAGGAGCCAGGAGCTTCCTCCAGGTCTCCCATGAGGTGCATGGGCCAAAGCTCTTGGGCCATTGTCTACTGCTTACCCAGGCCATGGCAGAGAGCTGGATTAGAAGAAGAGCAGCCAGGACACAGACCAGTGACCATATAGGATGCAGGTGCCGCAGAAGGAGGCTTAGCCTACTAAGCCACAGAATTAACGAATTGGTTCTCCTGGAGCTCTGGGAATAAGTAATCCAGAGTCCCTCTCCTGGTTTTTGGTGGTTGTTGGTAGTTCTTCCTGATATTTGCCTGCATTATTCCAAAATCTGTGTTTGCTTATGCATGACATCCTTTCAATATGTCTGTGTCCAAATTTCTCTGTTCTTACAAGGATGCAGTCATTGGTTTAGGATTCATCCTTTTCTAGTCTGATCTCATCTTAACTTGATGACATCTGCAAAGGTTCTTTTTCCAAATAAGATCATGGTCACAATGCTAGCTATTAGGACTTCAATATATTTTTTGGAAGACACAATTCATCCCAGATCTTAAACCAAATATGTAATATATATTATATATATATATATATAAAGATTTATTTCATGTATTTAAAAAGCAGAGTTACAGAGAGACAGAGGTCTTCCATCCACTGGTTCAGTCCCCAAATGAACACAATGGCTAGAGCTGAGCTGATCCGAAGCCAGGAGCCAGGGTCCCCCATGTGAGTGCAAAATCCCCCACACAGATGCAGGGGCCCAAGCACTTGTGCCATTTTCTACTGCTTTCCCAGGCCATAGCAGAGAGCTAGATCAGAAGTGGAGCAAGTGGGACTAGAACCGGCGTCCATATGGGGTGCTGGCACTGCAGGTGGTAGCCCCATCCCACTACTCCACAGTGCCAGCCCGCCAATATTTATAATCTGTTTTCTATATAATAGGCTTTGAGTTAGGTATTTTATAGGTTTTGCCTTATTTAGTCAAAACAGTCTTCTTATAAGGCAAATGTTTTTGTCTTTTCAATTGTATTCCTTATCATCATCATCATCATCTTCATCATCATTACACTATTTTTCCCCAGAAACCTTTATTTTAAGGAATACAAATTTCACATATTTCATAATTACAGCTTTAGGAACATGGTGATTCATCCCACCATGCCTGCCCTCCCACCCACTGTCTCACCTCTCTTCTTCCTCCCTTTCCTATTCCCATTATTATTTTTACTAAGATCTATTTTCAATTAACTTCATGCACATATGATTAAGTCTATGTTAAGTAAAGAGTTCAACAAATGGTATGAATTAAAAAAAAAAAACCTGTTCCTCAGTAATTGATACAAGGACTGTTTGAAGTCATTGATTCTCAAAGTGTCAATTTCACTTCCACAGATTGCCTTTTAGGTGCTCTAGTGGTTATCACAGGTCAGGGAGAACATATATTAGCAAATATGAATTGAGCTGCGATAAACATGGGGGTATAGATAACTCTTCCATATGTTGATTTCATTTCCTTTGAGTAAATTCCCAGACGTGGGATGGCTGGGTCATATGGTAGATCTATATTCATGTTTCTGAGGTATCTCCATATTGTCTTCCATAGTGGCTTTGCCAGTTTACATTCCCACCAACAGTGGATTAGGGGATCTCCCCATATCCACACCAACACCTGTTTGTTGGTTTTTGTATGAAAGCCATTCTAACAGGGGTGAGGTGGAATCTCATTGTGGTTTTGATCTGCATTTTCCTGATGGCTAGTGATCCTGAGTATTTTTTCCTGTGCCTGTTGGCTCTTTGGATTTTATTTCTTGAAAAATACCTGTTGAAGTATTTTGCTCATTTCTTAGCTGGTTGTTTTGTTGCTGTTGTTGAGTTTCTTGATCTCTTTATATATTCTGGTTGTTAATCCTTTATTAGTTGCATAATTTGCAAATAATTTCTCCCATTTTGCCAGTTGCCTCCTCATTTTGCTGTTTGTACTACAGAAACTTCTCAATTTGATGTAATCCCATTTGTTAATTTTGGCTTTGACTACCTGTGCCTTTGGGGTCTTTTCTAAGAATACTTTGCCTATGCCAGTGTCTTGCAGGGTTTCCCCAATGTTCTTTAATAATTTGATGGTATCAGGTCATAGATTTAGGTCTTTAATCCATTCTGAGTGGATTTTTGTAGAAGGTGTAAGATAGGGGTCTTGCTTCTGCAAGTAGAGATCCAGTTTTCTCAGCACATTTTGTTGAAGACTGTTCTTGCTCCAGGGATTGGCTTTAGCTCCTTTGTCAAAATATGTAGGTTGTAGATGCATGGATTGATTTCTGGCATTTCTATTCTGTTCCATTTGTAGATCCATTTGTTTTTGTACCAGTAACAGGCTATTTTGATTATAACTGCTCTGTAGTATGCCTTTAAATCTGGTATTGTGATGCCTCTGGCTTTGTTTTTGTTGTATCAGATTGCTTTAACTATTTGGGGCCTCCTGTGTTTCCATATGAATTTCAGCATCATTTTTTCTATAGCTGAGAAGAATGTCCTTTGTATTTTGATTGGTTTTCCATTGAATCTGTAAATTGCTTTTTGTACTATGGACATTTTGATGATATTGATTCTTCTGATCCATGAACATGGAAGATTTTCCATTTTTTTGTATCTTCTTCTGTGTTTTTCTTTATTGTTTTCTAATTCTCATCATAGAGGTCTTTGATATCCTTAGTTAAATTTATTCCAAGGTATTTGATTTTTTTGGAACTATTGTGAATTGGATTGATCTTAGAAGTTCTTTGTCTGCAGATCTGGCTAAAAAGCCCATGAGAGTTTCGCAGGCATGGAAATCCAAGACATTGTGGCAAAAAAAGACTTAAATGAAAGATCTCTGTGAGTGAGATCCCAGCAGAAAGAACGGGCCATCAAACAAGGAGGTACCTTTCTCTGAAGGGAGGAAAGAACTTCCACTTTGCTTATGGCCTGTCTAAATAAGGTCAGAGTTTGTGAACTCGGGAGGCTCCCATTGCCTTGGCAGCTCATAACAAGAGTCTCGGGTGATTACTGATGTCATAAATAAGAGTGTCAGTTGTTAAAGCAACAGTGGGAGTCTGTGTACCTACTCCCCATGTAGGATCTCTGTCCTTAATGTGTTGTACTATGCAAATTAACGGTAAAACTAGTACTCAAAGAGTACTTACTACTTTGTGTATCTCTGTGTGTGCAAACTGTTGAAATCTTAGTATATACCAAGATGATCTTCTATATATAAAGATAATTGAAAATGAATCTTGATGAAGAATGTGCTGGGAGAGGGAGTGGGAAATGGGATGGTTGTGGGTGGGAGGAAGGTTATGGGGGGAAAAGCCACTATAATCCAAAATTTGTACTTTCAAAATTTATATTTATTAAATAAAAGTTTAAAAAAAAGTTCTTTATCAACCGTGGCATTTTCTATGTATACAAAGGCTGTTGATTTTATATCCTTCCACTTTAACAAACTCTTCTATGAGTTCCAATAGTCTGTTAGTGGAATCTTTTGGATCCCCTATATATAGAATCATGTCATTTGCAAATAGGGATAGTTTGACTTCCTACTTCCCAATTTGTATCTCTTTTATTTCTTTTTCTTGTTTAATGGCTCTGGTTAAAATTTTCAAGACTTTATTAAGTAGAAGTGGTGAGAAAGGTCATCTTTGTCTGGTTCTGGATCCCAGTGGGAATGCTTCCGACTGTTCCCCATTCAATAGGACTCTGGCTGTTGGTTTGTCATAAATTGCCTTGATTGTGTTGAGGCATGTTCTTCTATACTCAGTTTCTTAAGGTTTCCATCTTTGTTGGTCAGATGTGTTTCTTGTAGGCAGCCAATAGATGGATCTTGTTTTTTTTTTAATCCATTCTCCCAGTCTGTATATTTTAACTGGAGAGGTGAGGCTATTTGCATTCAAGGTGTCTATTGATAAGTAACGACTTGGCCCCGACATTTTTTTTTCCAGAAATATTGTTACTGTTTACTTTGGATTTCCTTTGTGCTTTTACTGGGAGATTTTCTGCCTTCACCTTCTTTCATAATGATGACTATGTTTCTGTGTTTCTGTGTGTAGCACATCTTTAAGCATCTTTTGTAAGGCTGGATGAGTGGAGACAAATGCTTTCAATTTCTGTTTATTATAGAAGGTCTTTATTTCACCTTCATTAATAAATGAGAGCTTTGCAGCATACAGTATTCTGGGTTGCCAGGTTTTTTTCTCTGAAGACTTGAAATTTATCAGCATTCTCTCCTAGGATGTAGGGTTATAAGAAAAATGAGAAGTCAGTTGTGGGTCTAGTTGAAGATCCTTTGCAAGTATCCTGCATTTCTTTTGTGCACATTTTAGAATCTTTTCTTTATGTCTTACTGTGGAGTTTGACTACAACGTGCTGTGGTGAGGATCTTTTCTCATCATGTCTATTAGGAGTTCTATGTTCTTCCTCCACTTGGACCTCCCTTTCTTCCTCCCAGTTAGGGGAGATTTCTGACATTATTTCACTAAAAATGCCTTCTAGTCCTTTCTCTCTTGGTACGCCTTCAGAAACTCCTAAAAACCATGTATTGTTTGATAGTATCCTACAGATATCCAACACTGATTGTTGGTCTTTTTGTGTAGTTGATACCTGTTTCTAGTCCAGTAGTTATTTCTGAAACTGATGTGAATCTACACACTCCCTCCAGTTCCACTCAAGCTCCTGAGTCCTACTTTTGTGTCTTTTCCTTCTTACATTCTTCCACTTAACCCTCCTACGTACAGGCTATGGTTTTCTCAGTTTTCCTCCCAGAATGGATGCTGCTCTTCTACAGCTCTGTTAACTACACAGATTAGTTGAGCTTTTCCTCGGAACTGAGCACTTGCTTAAGGCAAACTTTCAACACGCGCTTCCTCCCCAAGATTCTCTGGCTGAGATGATGTATATTTGTAGAGCAATAAGAGGACCTCCTCTCTTTCCAATTTGCCTTAGTGTTTGGTGCATTGCAGAGAATTTGTGTTATTGTTTCTCCCAAATAGAGGGAAAGCTGAAATGACTGCTTTGTGGGGAAACAAACTCAGATTTTATAAATTATAACAACTACCAATTATAAAAGTAAAAGTTAAAGTAACCAAAAATGCAAAGATGTATGAATCATAGCTAACGATCCTCTCTACAGTGACCACTGCATTCCCATGGCCCTGAGGCAGCCGATGATTATAACCTCACATGGACCATTCTATTGCCCACCTTGGTTCTTTTATATATGTGCAAACATGCAATAGTCTATGGATTTCATTAGCTTTTTTAATTACACATATCAGTTTGAAACTTTCTTCTTTTCATTTGATAATACATCATGAACATATAATGAATATAGAAAGTAAATCATAGCTATTGCCACCCTGCTTATTCCTTGGATATGTGTTCTTCCCTTGTCAACTTATTCTCTTGATGATGCCCTTCATTTCCAATACTTTAAAAATCTCAGATTGCTGGCTCCCAAATTTATACCTACAAATTGGACCTTTCCCTGAATTTGACTTATTTTCTTCTGTTTATTTGACTGTATAATCATCATTATGCTTTGCTTATCTCGTAGATTTTTAAAATTAAACGTGTCTAACATGAAATTCCTAAAGTTCAACCCCCAAATCAACTCTACTATGCTATGCCCCATCTTTGTTTATGGAAATTCTAGCATCCCCTTGGCTCAGCTTCCAAAACATTTTGTAGCTGCCTGCATGCAAATCCTTTCCCCTCCCAAGTCTCATTGAATGCTTCAGCAAATCCTTTTTGCTCTCCCTTCAGAATACACTTAGAATCTAACCACTTCTAATCTCCTTCATATTCCTAATTCTGGTGTAATGTACTATACCATCTCTGACCTGTGCTGTTACTACATTCTCCCTGACCTCCCTGTTTCCACCTTTACTGAACTCACTCAAGTTTATTCAGCATCACCTTCACCTTTGCAATAAACACGTTTTTTACTCACACTGTTTAAAACTGCACGACTTGGAGTAGATCACATATGGCAAGTTGGACTGCTATTTGGGATGCCTGTATCATATATTGAAGTGCCAGTTTGAGTCCTGAATGTTCCACTTCCAATAAAGTTTCTTTTTTCTTTCCTTCTTTTTTTTTTTTTTTTTGACAGGCAGAGTGGACAGTGAGAGAGAGAGACAGAGAGAAAGGTCTTCCTTTGCTGTTGGTTCACCCTCCAATGGCCACCGTGGCCAGCGCGCTGCGGCTGGTGCACCGCGCTGATCCGATTGATCTGATGGCAGGAGCCAGGTACTTATTCTGGTCTCCCACGGGGTGCAGGGCCCAAGTACTTGGACCATCCTCCACTGCACTCCCTGGCCACAGCAGAGAGCTGGCCTGGAAGAGGGGCAACCGGGACAGAATCTGGCGCCCTGACAGGGACTAGAACCCGGTGTGCCGGCGCCGCAAGGCAGAGGATTAGCCTAGTGAGCTGCGGCGCAGGCTCCTAATACATTCTGAGAGGCAGCAGATCATGGCCCGAACGGTAGGGTGTCTGAAACCCACATGGGGGATGCAGCTGAAGTTCTGGGTTTGATGGCTTCTGTCGACCCAGTCCTATCTGTCTCTCTGCCTTGCAGGTAGATGAATGTAAAAAAAACATTTAATAAAATCTGCATCCATGACATTCTGTATTTCACTTCCAAGACTTATTTTATCCATAGCACTAGTTATTTTATCACAATAATAATCATTATGAATAATTATATAAAAGTATATAGTTTTTTTTTTTTTTAACAGGCAGAGTTAGACAGTGAGAGAGAGAGACAAAGAGAAAGGTCTTCCTTCCGTTGGTTCACCCCCCAAATGGCTGCTATGGCTGGCTCACTGCGCTGATCCAAAGCCAGGAGTCAGGTGCTTCCTCCTGGTCTCCCATGCGGGTGCAGGACCCAAGCACTTGGGCCATCCTCCACTGTACTCCCTGGCCACAGCAGAGCTCTGGACTGGAAGAGGAGTAACTGGGACAGAATCCAGCGCCCCAACTGGGAGTAGAACCCGTGGTGCTGGCGCCGCAGGTGGAGGATTATTAGCCTAGTGAGCTGCGGCGCAGCCCCACAAGTATATAGTTTAATACTGTAGAATGTTTTCATGACTCTGTCTCTGTGTACCCCTTGATGGTAAGAATCTCTGTGCTTTTGTTTAGTTACTTCTATATTCTCAGAACAATATTTGACCTGTTAGGTGCTTAATGAAAATTTGTTGATGGATATATGGATGGATGGGTGGATATTCCCCAAAACCAATGTGTATGTACACACATATACACACATAGTTACATACTGGTTTGTTTACACATAAATAAATACATTTTTAAAAATAATTTTTATACATAAACTGGTACCTATATTTTACACAATTGGAATTATACCATATATGTTATTTTTTGTGTCATCTTTTTTCCTTTCCTGTCTCTTTCTCTGATTTCTTTTATTTTTCTTTCCACATGTTTGTCCTCTCTTCTCCTCCTGAAACCTTGCTAACAAACAGAAGTGAAAATTTTTATGCACATTACCTCCATGCCTCTATAACCATTTACAAGCATCTAAACATTTACTTGCTTCTAAATACATAAATAAAGAGAGCTGGAGTTCATTGTTTGCTTAACAAAACAGTATTATTTCATATATACATCAGTTTTCCATATGTCTTATTTTTCTTGATTATCAATATTTAATGGAAACCCATCAAATTGGCTTTATTGATCACATTCCTTTTAATGACTTTCAGTATTCTATGATGTTCATGCATTAATATTTATTCAAATGTATTCTATTGAATGGCATATCTTTTGTTTTCTGTCTTTTGTCCCTATGAAATAATATGCCTACAAATGGTCCTTTTAATTTTTATAGGGTAGTTTCCACAGAGTGAGATTCCTGGTACGAAAGAGATTCCTGGCTCAAAAGTGAATTTTAAATTTGAATAGATGTCAGTTTTCATTCCAAAATGGTTAAAATAGGCAACATTTCTGCAAATGATATATGCGAGAACATCCATTCTCCTCATTATTGCCAGCAATCAACATTATTGTACTTTTTAACTCTTGCAGTAGGTGGACATATAAGTTAATACCTCTTGTTCCCTGTTATGAGTGAATGTCAGTACTTTTTACACGTTTGCAGCCCACTTGCATTTTCTCCTTTATAATTTATATATACACTTTATTATTTTAGTTTTAATAACATGTAGAACTTTGAGTTTATAGATACCACACTTACCTCTCATCTGCATTGTTATCTTCTGCCAATTGTCTCACTCATTGGTTGACATTGTGTCATCTTTTGGCACAAATAGTATTTTTGATGGATGTATTAATCAGAACTCTCCAGTGAGAGAGCACCAACAGGAGGCCTATACATCTATATAGGGGTAGAAATAAATAGATAAACAGAGATATTTATTGTAAAGAATTGGCTCACATGTTTATGGAGTCTGAGAGGTCCAAAGATCTGCAAGCTGCAGACCTAGGAGAGCTGATGGTGTAATTCCCACCATAGTCGGAAGGGCTGAGAACTAGGATAGACTATGGCCTTAGTTCCCATTGATTGGCTAGTAGATTTGAAACTCAAGGAAGCTGGAGTTTCAGTTTAAGCCTAAAAGTGAGGAAAGACTAACATCTGAGCCGAAGTAGTCAGAGGAGTTGTCTTTTAATCTCAAGAGAAAGTCTTTCTATTTTCTTTTCAAGTTTTCAGTGGATTGGATGAGACATGACACACTCAAGAGGGGAAATCTGCTTTACTTAGTCTATTGATACAAATGTTCAGCTCATCACAAAACACTCACAGACGCACCTAGAATAATGTTGGATGAAATAGCTAGGCACCTTGTGGACCAATTTAGTAGATACATGAAATTATTCACCACAATAGTTAATTATGTTAATATTCTTTGGATTATGTCTGAGATTTTTGTGTTTATTGGGGTTTCCTCGACCACTAGGTTGTATACATATGTGGTCTCTCGATTTCTTGTTTTTATATTTACACAGTTTACGTTATTATTATTTTTCCCACACGTTGCTTATTATAACCATTTTGAAAATTCATTATTTTTTCATTTAATGTGCAATTTTAATCCAGTTTTGTTTTCTTTAGAGGGATAACCGGATGTGTTTGGATAATTATTAAATAATCTATCCATTTTCCACTGTCTTGAAACATCACCTTTGCCATATATTACTTTGCAAATAAATACAATGAATATGGGGATTGATTTCTTGGTTATTTGTTCATTTCCTCTATTTATCTATGAGTATCCAGTACTACACTGGTAGGAGTCCTGACTTGTTAACACTGAGGTTGCATTCCGCACCTGATAGCTGCTGTTGCTCAGTGGCTTACAGTAACAACCTTTTGTTTATCTGTTTTGAAATCATCACTCTCCTCTTTTGTGGATGAGTGGGCAGCTTTTCTGATCTGGATCCATTTACTTGTCCTTGCACCTGTGGTCAGTGGGTCAGCTGACCAGTAGCAGGATCACTTAGGAGAGTCACAGTCACATGTGTGGTGGTCGGTAGGCTGTTCTCATCAGTGCCTGCATCTCCTCGGCATGACTCCTCATCTGCCAGCAGCCTCACTCAGGCACATTTCCATGCTGGTCTTAGGATTCTGAGTACAGCCAAGAGAAACAGCAAACTTTTTTTGCTTATGTTTGCTGATGTCTTATTGACCAAAGGATTGCAAATGGCTAAGTCCAGATTCTAGGGAAACAATGTGTTCTAACTCTTGGTGAAAGGAGCTACAAACAGCAAGAAGTCTGTATGAGGAATGCGATGGTCTTGTGACCTTTTTTTGCCTACTTCCACATATCAATGATGTGAATGAAAATTTGCCTTCCAATATCAAATCTGATCATGCTACTCTCGACCTTAGAAAACTTCCCATGACATCATTTGATCTTCAGAATAAACTCCATGTCTCTTAGCATGGAATGGTCTGGCTCCTCTTGCCTTTGCAGGTTCATATCAGCAACGCTATCCACAGATGCCCTGTGCTTTATCTTGTAGAATGATTATATCTTCCTCTCTCCTGTGCTTTGCCCAAGTTATGCCTATGCTAAACGATCATTCTCCTCCTTCTGAATTTCTGCTTTGGCTCATCTTATAATCAAATTTCCTCTCTTTTACCTCCTCGTTTCCTGCTTCTACAAAGAGGCAGCCTTTTTTTTTTTTTTTTTGAGAAGGAGCTGAGCATCCTTTGGACTTCTCACTTATATGTGGCATCCTCAAAAACAAAATCTTACTGTTCCTCTGTACCTGTTGCCCTCAAAAGGAATGGCTTTTCCTTTCTTCTCCCTTTGGTGAATACAGCAAGGTGGGTACTTTCCCTAAGGAGGCAGGCAGCCTACCTGTGATTGGGTGGTAATTCACAAGTGGAGTGGCAGGTAAAGACGCTATCATATTCTCTAACGAAGAGCTTTGCCTTTGAGTGTCTTTGTATTTCTTAGTCATTACCAGTGCAGACAGTGGCCAGCATTGTGGCACTGCAGGTAAAGCTGCCATCTGCAATGTTGGCATCCCATATGGATGCCGATTTGAGTCATAGCTGCTCCACTTTCAATCCAGCTCTCTGCAAAAAGCCTGAGAAAAGAAGTGAAAGATGGCTTAAGTGTTTGCCCCTGCCACCCATGTGGGAGACTTGGATGGAGCTCCTACCTTCAATCTTGCTCAACCCTGGCTGTGGCCATCTGCAGAGTGAACCAGCGGAAGGAAGGTCTCTTTGTCTCTCCTCCTCTTTCTGTAACTCTGACTTCTAAATAAATAAATAAATCTTTAAAAAGATATAAATAAAAAATTACCATGCAGGCAATTCCATCTACTTTAATGGAATTTAATCTCATTTGTCTGTTAGTTAGACTCCAGGAAAGAGGAGGATGTTTTCCTGGGTCTACCTACTTGTGCCTGCAATGCCTGTCTGCTGCCTTTTGTTGATCTATCCTTTCAGGTACTTTTCACTGCCTGCCTGCTATGTGCCAATCGTTGTGGCAGATGCTGGAATGCAATGATGGATTAGCTCTGCATGATTAGTGGTCTGCTGGAGTTTGCAGGTCCAAAGTGATCTCCCTGTAAAATGCTTCCTCATTTCATTCTCTGACCTATCCCTGTCTCTTGGAGCCAACTGCATCTTTTGGCCTTTGATATTCTTGATATTTTATCCCTTATATCATTTATAGAGGAGAAGTGTGCACACACAAACACACACATAAACTTGTTTCTTAAGCTATACTGATTTGGGTAAGGATATTACCACAGTATGGAAAAGTTACCTTTGAATCTGAGCTCACACTCAGATTCCTGTAATCCTAATCCGTTAGCTTTTCTTCTAATCCATTAATTTTTCTTCTTCTCTTCAGGGTTTCTGAAGATTTACATATGCTCCTGAGTGACCCGTGAGTGTTCTGAAGATGTTAGGATGTCTCGTGGCCATAGCCAGAGCTGCTGTTTGTGTCTTGGATCAAATTCAGGTACTGGTACCTGAACATACTCAGTACAGCTCTGTTTGGGGTGGGAGGAAGCCATTTCACTAAGGTTAGAATTGTCTATCTAGCAGAACTCTACACTTTCAGATTTTGTGTTTTATTTTAACTTTTTTGGGCTCTTAAGACAAATTAAACCAGATCTGATTCAGAAAACATTTTAATGGAATCACTCTGTTCTGCACCCTGTAATATATTATCACTATTATTAAGTTACTATTTAATTTGATACATGCCAAAATAGTTTCTTTTAAATATTTCTGGCAACATGAACAGTTAATCTGCCCATTTTACGGAGGAGGTATCAGAGGCTCAGAGAAGAGAAGAGCCTTGCTCAGGGTCAAGAATCCTCTCTGTTCCTCAACCTTGCTCCCAAGTTTCTAGGCTTGATTTTCAATCTGGGAACATCCTCTCCCCTTCCTCCCAGAGGATCTCTCTGTTTCTGAAGTCAAGATGCCTATCTGAGGGGCTAATTCAGTAAACTGACTAGTTCTCTCCTCTTCCTCGACACAGCAGAATTGTAACACTGTACTATCTTCCTACGTTGATGTCCCTTTCCATGACTGAACTGTGAGGAAGGTAATCCGTTCTTTTCAGGTTTGAAGTCATGAGACCCAGCTTAGAGTCTGGCAGTTGTAATGACTAATCTGTTGGGTGATTGTAAAGCTAAGACATGGGTTGTTCCTTTGGTCTGATGTAAAACATAGGTCTGGTTCAAGTCTCGAGGACAGTGTAGCTGCATAGATCTGTGAGCTCCCTGGAGACTTCAAAGTCCTCCATGTCATTTCCAGGTCTACAGGGTTCCAATGGAAATGGGATTCGGTTTTCAGCCTATGAGTCAGGAGTCATAATAATGGCTACTTTTTTTTTTTTTTTGACAGGCAGAGTGGACAGTGAGAGAGAGAGAGACAGAGAGAAAGGTCTTCCTTTTTGTTGTTGGTTCACCCTCCAATGGCAGCCGCGGCCGGCGCGCTATGGCTGGCACATCGTGTTGATCCAAAGGCAGGAGCCAGGTGCTTCTCCTGGTCTCCCATGGGGTACAGGGCCCAAGCACTTGGGCCATCCTCCACTGCACTCCCGGACCATAGCAGAGAGCTGGCCTGGAAGAGGGGCAACCGGGACAGAATCTGGCGCCCCGACCGGGACTAGTACCTGGTGTGCTGGCGCCGCAAGGTGGAGGATTAGTCTAGTGAGCCGCGGCGCTGGCCAGTGGCTACTCTTAATGGTGCAGCTATTACATGTCCAATATGGTGGTAGACTAATTGCATGGATTATCTCATTTAGACTTCATTATACCCCATAGAAAGGAACAATTATTTTCCCCCAATTTATAGATGAGGATCCTAAGGCACAGAAAAGCAAAGTAAATTGTCCATATTGTGCTCTAAACAGAAGAGTTAGACTTCAAACCAAGGCCATTACAACTCCAGTACCAGTTACTATAAAAGTGAAATGGCAACACAGTTCCTTCCTGACATTTCAGGAAATGCTTTGAAAGCCACTTCGGGTTTGTTCAGGGCTGATCTAAACAGACAGGACAGCAGGACTGGAGCTGATGCAGTGGTGAGTCATGAGTCCCAAATTTCAGGACCAGTTCTTACATCTGGCCAAGGCTGTCTGAGACTAGTTTCTTCACTTATAGAGGAATAAGTGGATGTTCGTGATCACAGCAAACATATTAGGGGTTTTGCATTCAGACAAATTCTCAAGTGGGTTTCACTATATAGGATGTGTGCTAGGGCAGGCGACTTAATCATCCTAAACATTTCTTTTTCACATCTATTATTTAGGGCAAATGAAACCCTAACTAATAAGATGTGCGGGGCACTGAAATGTACTATGTAAAGAGGAAGTTCAGGTGGGCCATGGGCAGGTGTCTAGACCAGTGTTTCCCTGATGTGCTCAGGTCCTCCTGCAGCTGTTCCTGGAGCTCCCGCCTCTCTCTGGTGCTTTTATTCCCATTGGCTCCCAACACCAGCAACCTTCCTGATCTGTGCCTGTGGGATTTGTGGCCTCAGTGTTTGTGGAGTGTGGCACTCTGGCAGCTGCAGCAAATGCCAAAGTTGTCCCCAGGGCTCCTTGTTTCAACAACACACTTTTTGGGCACAATCTTTGGCAGCCCTGGGTACAGGATTTCTGTGACCTCTCTGATGCCCTAGAGGGAGTCTGATTCATGACACCACTGGTTCTTCCTTCTCCCTTCTGGGACTAAGGCAATGTTAACCATCAGGAAACAAACATGCAAACCCTCTACTGGAAGACAATGATGTACTAATAGCTAAAAATTAGATACCACTAATGTATAATCTCTGATGATTGTGAATTAAGAATGTAATACAGTGGGGGGTGAAGTAGGGTACCTTGTTGCCCTAAATTTAAATAATAGGGCTCATGATCTAAAGCATGACTGTGGGATGATGAACATGTAGATGAGCACCAAATTCCATGAGCACATTTAGCCACCCAAGCACCTGTGGTGCAAAGAGGAGAGATAACAGATGGCCAGTCCCCACCCAGAGGGATTGCTGCATCAGGATTCAGGATCAGGAAGAGATAGACACTCTGAGTTCCTGCACCGGGAGGCAGAGTGAGCCTGCCCTACTGGACATGTGGTCAGTGAATCCAGGATTCTGAGAAGAGGAGCCAGAAGATGTAGAGAGAGATCAGCCTGGCATGAAGAACAACCATTAATTATGGAGGGAAAAGTTAAGCAGTTCCTCTCTCAGAGCCTATTAGCCACAGAAGACTCCTCAATGTAGTCCCTTTACAAGCAGCCAGACACTTCATTGTTAAAAACTTCTTTTTTTATTCTTAGATTATCAAACTAGAAAGGATCATTGAGGGCATCTGGTCTATTAATTCATATTTTGGATGAATTAACTAACCTCCTGATTCAAGAAATGACTAGGCTGAAGTAGAAGCATTCCAGGATGGAAGATGGATAAAGTTGCATTCTCCCCTCGTACAACCGCACAATCAGATCTTCAAATACTATTATCTATTTTTCTCCTTTATTCTCTTTTTCTCTTGTGATTCTTCCTTCCTGTCCCTTTTCTATTTCCTCTTCCCTTTCAAGTCTAATGAATAGCCTGTCTATACTCTGAAAGGATTTGTTCATGCACACAATTATTAAAGGGACAATTTATTCCTAAATAAATAATTATGCAGATGTTCATGCCACCTTTTTTTTGGTAATATCCCCTCAAACTATAAAAAGACCAGAGACCCATCAGTAGATTTATGGATAAAATATTGTGATATGGGGCTGGTTTTTGGGTGTGGCAGCTAAAGCCACCGCCTGTAAGGGCCATCATCCCATATGGGTGCCAGTTCAAGTCTCAGCAGCTCCACTTCTGATCCAGCTCCCTGCTAATGCGCCTGGGAAAGCAGCGGAGGATGACCCAAATCCTTGGGCCCCTGCACCCATTTGGGAGACCTGGAAGAAGTTCCTGGCTCCTGGCTTTGGATCAGCCCACTCTGGCCATTGTGGCCATTTGGGGAGTGAACCAGCAGATGGAAGATTTCTCTCTCTGTCTCCCCCTATCCACTTGTAACTCTGCCTTTCAAATAAATAAACAAATCATTAAAAACATTGTGAAATATTCAAGCAATGGCATATCCACAGAAACAGGACAAAGTACTACACACAACAACAGCCTGGGTGGATTTTAAAGACATTACGTTGAAAAAGGAAAGGCAGACAGCAAGATTATATACTATGGGGCATGGGGCTCACTTAATAGGAAGTCCAGAAATGGACAAAACTATGATGACGGAAATCAGAATAATGAGGTTAGGCTTGGGGGTACTGATGGGGAAAAAGGTGCAAAATAAGCTATGGAATAGGAATAAAAACTCTATACTTTGTTCTAGATGGTGATTACATAGTCACAATCTCATGCACAAATCTATTGCACTGTGCACTTTACAGTATATTAATTACAAAGATGTTTAGAAAAATACTTACAAGAGCAAAGAAAAGCCACAAGTATCCTAATGAGAGGGAGAATAACATACACAATATCTAGGCTAACAGTTACTATAGTTGAATGTCAAATTTAATTTTGAATTAGTTGCTAGTGGAAAAAACTCCTTACGATTTTTCATTCCCATTTTTTAAAATTAAAGTGATCAGAAAATAGGTACTTTTCCAAAATATTTTTTTCATTCTAAAATTCATTTACCATGCAGTCTTTTAAATAAGAGACATTCAACAATAGTTGTATAATAAAGAAACCCCTGATAGTAATTCGGTACAGATGTTATCACATTTAAATATGTCCACCTTTTCCTGCCATTCTTTTATAATGCTGTCATTTGTAGTGAAATGCGATAAAGATAATTTCTTGAAAAAAAGTGGATGAGACCCAATAGAACTGATTAACTTCCCAGGTTAGAGTTTAACCCAACAATTCCCCATTGCAGTACACACAGCAGTCATGCGGGGATCTTGTTAAAATAGTGTCTCTGGAGGTAAGCGTTTGACACAGTAGTTAAGATGCTGCTTGGATCACCCCTATCCCACATTGGTCTGCCTGAGTTCTAGTCCTGGCTTTGCTTTTGATTCAGGCTTCCTGCTCATGTATACGACAATAGACAGCAGTGATGACTCAAATAGCTGTGTCCCGGCTGCCAGTGTGGGGACCAACTTCTGGGCTCCTAACTTCAGCCTGGCCCTGCAGCGTTTATTTAGGGAGAGTGAACCAGTATATGCAACATCCTGGTTCTCTCTCTGTCTCTCTCTCTATATCTATCTCTCTGTCTCTCTCTCTATGTCTGCCTTTCAGATGAAACAAAAATTTTAAAAATGATGTCTTTGATTCAGCAAGTCAGGGGTGGATGCTGCTGCTGGTGGAACAAGAAGTACCCATTGAGTAACAAAGGATTGAACCACTCAGGAAACGTTGATCTGCCCTTTATGTTATTTGGAATGGGATTATTTATTAAAAGTCAAATTTTCAAGATTCCTCTTCATAGGAGGAAAATTAAAGATGCGTTTTTTTTTTTTAAAAAAAAAAACAAAAAACAAAAAACAACTGAATCTCTGGAAGGGTCTGACATGCATTAACATTTTGGAGCCGCTGACTTAGAGAAATGGACTTAGAGCATGTACCTGAGAATATGGTTCAGTAAATGCTGTTTTTGCAGCCTATTCTATAATTAATTCTCATGGGTGTTCTCTGATGTAATAGTTATTATCAATATTTTATAATAAAAACAGAGAACCATTACTGAGCATCAACCATGTGCTAGAATTTGTGCAATATGCTTTAAGCACAATGAAATAGGTTCCAGTGTTAAAATCTCCATTTTTACAGAAGTGGAAATGGAGACTTGGAAAAGTTACATCACTTAGGGTCTGTTTGGCTTTCTAGAAATCAATTCTCCCTAACATGGGACTTCTCTGAATTGACATTACAAATGAAATAGCAATGCCAAGATTCAACCTACATAGTTTTGATTTTATTTTTTGCTTCCACTATAACAATCTGGACTAATGTCACATTTTATTTTCCTTTTATTTCACTATTACTACTCCATCTTTAAATTATTTTGCCTTGAGGATTACAAATAAAAAGACATGAGGACTCAGACTGTAACTGTTAACAGCTGTGTAATATTTTATAGCTTAACGATTGTGCATAAAATACTTGGGCTCGTTTGATTTCCCAAACCACATGTATCCTCATATTATGGAAGAAGAGACTAAGGGTACAGGAAAATGTAAATGATCATCTGGGATCCCAATTCCTGCCTTTCTGCCTCCTGCTAATCTGCGAAACCCCACTAGTCCAGTAGCGTGAGAGAGCAGTAGAACCTTCTCCCGGGGGTCTGCAGCCTGTGTGCTGATTTCAGCCCTGTCACAGCTGCCTCAGGCTTTTCTCTCTCTTTGGGCCATAAAATTTTCATCTTAAAAGCAGGGCTTAGAATAGACCAATTATTTATGAATGGTATCAATTTGTCTTTATCAAAATCTTTTCTTTAAAAGAAATCTTACAACAGACAATTGATACATGAAGTAAATATTTTATTTAATTTTTAATTTTTTGTGGTAACTTGCAATAACACTTGTACAGTTTTTGGGTACACTGCAATATTTCAGCACATAGTCACTGTATGAACCAATCAAAACAGACGACTAGATTGTCCACTTCTTTATGTTTTGCTTCTGTGCTTATTCAAAGCTTACCAGCTCCTTTCTTCTAGTTCTTAATACATTTTGTATTACTGTGAACTATATTCCCCACACTGTGCTAAGGAATACTAGAACTGCTCACTTTTATCTGACTGTTTTCATAACCTTTATCCCAACTCCTTCTATCCTCTCTTGCCCCAAGATTCCCAACCTCTAGTAATCACTATTCTAAATTCATATCACCTACTCTCTTTTTGAATATCCACACAGGAGAAAAATATATATTATTTGTCTTTCTTTATCTGGCTTTTTTCTGATTTTAGTTCTATCTATTTTGTTACAGGATTTGATTGGCTGAACAATATTCCATTGTGTGTATGGAACACATTTTCTTTATCTAAGGCATGTGGATTGATTCCCTGTCTTGGCTACTGTGAATAGTGCTGCAATGAACATGGGAACGTGGGTATTTCTTTATCATAGCCTGATTTCATTTTCTTTGGGCATATACTCAGAAGTAGGATAGTTGCATCACATTTTAGGACTTTCAGCTTTTTGAGAAATCTCCATGCTGTTCTCTGTGATGGGTTTAATAGTAGCAGTTTTTTTTGTTTGTTTGTTTGTTTTTTTTTTTTTTTTGACAGGCAGAGTGGACAGTGAGAGAGAGAGACAGAGAGAAAGGTCTTCCTTTTGCCGTTGGTTCACCCTCCAATGGCCGCCGCGGCCGGCGCGCTGCGGCCGGCGCACCGCGCTGATCCGATGGCAGGAGCCAGGAGCCAGGTGCTTTTCCTGGTCTCCCATGGGGTGCAGGGCCCAAGCACCTGGGCCATCCTCCACTGCACTCCCGGGCCACAGCAGAGGGCTGGCCTGGAAGAGGGGCAACCGGGACAGAATCCGGCGCCCCGACCGGGACTAGAACCCGGTGTGCCGGCGCCGCTAGGCGGAGGATTAGCCTAGTGAGCCGCGGCGCCGGCCCAATAGTAGCAGTTTTAAGAGTTCCTTTTCCTCTGTGTCAGCACTTACTATTTTTTGTGTTGCTGATGATAGTCATTTTAACTGAATAGAGATGGTCCCTGTTTTGGTTTTGATTTTGCATTGATTTTTTAAAAAGATTTATTTATTTATTTATTTGAAAGTCAGAGTTACACACAGAGAGAAGGAGAGACAGAGAGAGAGAGAGAGAAAGGACTTCCATCTGCTGGTTCACTCCCCAGTTGACCACAATGGCCAAAGCTGTGACAATCTGAAGCCAGGAGCCAGGAGCTTCCTCCAGGTCTTCCCATGCAGGTGCAGGGGCCCAAAAACTTGGGCCATCTGCTATTGCTTCCCAGGCCACAGAAGAGAGCTGGATCAGAAGTAGAGCAGCCAGGCCTCAAACTGGCGCCCATATGGGATGCCAGCACTGCATGCAGTGGCTTTACCTGCTAAGCCACAGTGCCAGCCCCTGCATTGATTTTTAACGTGATTAATGATGTCAAACTTTTTTTTTTTTTTGTAAATTTGTTTGCCAGTTAAATTGTTTTGAGGAAGATCTCTTCATATCATTTACCCATTTTTAGTTGAATTTTTTGTTATTGGGTTTTTTCAGTGGTTTTTATATTCTGGATATTAATGCTTTATCAAATGAATAGTTAGCAAACATTTTCTCTCATTCTATCAGTTTTCTCTTCATTTTGTTGACTATTACTTTGTACAGAAGCTTGTTAATTTGGTATAGTTCCATTTTTATTTTATTGCCTACCATATTGGTATCTCATCCAAAAATTATCTATGCCAATAGGTTGAAGTATTTTCCTTTGATTTCTACTTGCGGCTTCATAGTTTCAGGCTTTAAGTTTAAATCTTGATCCATTTTCCACTGATTTTTTGTATGTTGTGGGCAGAGTTCAAGCATCAGTCTTCTGCATATAGATATCCAGTTTTCCTAGCACCACTTTTCTTCAGTAAATGTTTTTGGCAACTTTGTCAAAGATCCATGGGTTAACTTCTGGGATTTCCATTCTGCTCGATTGTCCTGTATTGCCTGTTTTTACACCAGTACTATGATGTTTTGATTGTAATGTTTCTGTAATATGACTTGGAATCTGGTATTGTGATGCTTCTAGTTTGTTCTTTTTGTTCATTTTATTGCTTATGGGGAGTGTTTTGTGATCACCTAGGATAATTTTTCCAGTTACGTGGCAAATGCCATTAGTATTTTGATGAGGATTGTATGGGAGATCTTTGCATTTCTTGTGTATTGTCTTCAAGTACTTTCATCATTACGTTGAAATTTTCATTATAGAGTTCTTTTATATCATTGACTAAATTTGTTGTAATCTATTTTTGTAGTTTTCATAAATAAAATTGACCTTATAGTTTCTCTCTCAGCAAGTTAAATATTTTTGAGTAAAAATGCTGCCAGCTTTCTTGTTGCTTTTTATCTTATGACTTTACTGAATTAGTCTCTTGGTATAGTGTGTAGGTTTTTAATCTACATGAATCATGCTGTCTGTAAACAGGGATAAATTAGCTTTCTCCTTTTCTATTTATGCCTTTTATTTATTCTCTTGACCAATGGTTCTGGCTAAAATTTCCCATACAATATTGAATAAGAGCCATGAGAGTTGCCATCACTTGTCTGGTTACAGATCTTAAAAGAAATGCTTTCAGATATTTTTCCATTCAATATGATGATGGTGGTAGGTTTGTCACATACAGTCTTTGTTATGCTGAGGTACGCCCTTTCTATACCTTGTTTGTACATAGTTCTTATGAATGGATGTTTAAGTTGATGAAATAATTCTTAGCATGATCGTATGATTTTTATCCTTTATTATGATGATGTGGTGTGTGTCATTCATTTTTTTGCATATTGTGAAACATCCCTGAATCTTTAAGATAAACTCCTATTTATCATTATGAATGATTTTGTTCTGCTGCATTCAATTTGCTAATATTTTGATATGTTGCTGAGAATTTTACTATATATTTTATCTGGGATATTGCAGGGCTTATTGTCTCCTTGTTGGATTTTGGAATCAGTAGAATCTATCCTTCAATAGAAAGAGTTTGGAAAGGTTTCCTCCCTTTCAATTTTTTGGAATAGTTTGAAAAAAAAATTGTAGTTAACTCTCCCTTAAAAGTTTGGTAGAGTTCAGTAGTAAAGACATTTGGGACCAGAAAGTTAATTATGGAGAGACTTCTGATTGTTGACATAATATCAGTATTTATTATCAGTCTGTACAGATTTTCTATGTCTTTGTGGTTCTTTGTTGGTAAGTTATATGTATCCAAGAATTTATAAATTTCTTTTAGATTTTCAAATTTGTTGACATATATAGTTGTTTATGACAGTCTCTTGTGGTCCTTGGTATTTCTGTGGTGTAAATTGTAATAGCTCCTTTTTGCATTTTTGATTCTGTTGATTTGAGTCTTCTTTCTTCTTAGTTCAGATAAAAGTTTATCGATTTTATCTTAGAAAAAAGACTTAATTGAATTGAACTTTTTCAATCTTGATTTCTATTTAATTTATTTTTTGTTGTTTATTATTACTTTCTATTAATTTTAGATTTAGATTGCTTTTGCTTTTCTAGGTCTTTGAAATGTATAATCTTTCTTTCTCTCTCTCTCATCTTTTTGATGCTGATATTTAATGCTATAAGCTTCACCTATAACACTTCTTTTTTCTGTATCCCATGGTTTAGTTTGCTGTATTTCCATTTTTCATTAATTTCAAGGAATTTTTAGTATTCCACTTGATTTATATAATAACTCATTCATTTATGGTCAAGATGTTCAATTTCTGTCTATTTGTACAATTTTCAACTTGTTTCATTGCCTATTTCCAGTTTTATTCCAATGTAGTTAGAAGTAATACACAGCATTATTTTGATTTTTTAATATTGAGACTTGTTATGGCCTAATATGTGGTATATGCTAAAGAATATTCTATGTGCTGTAAAATGAATGTGTATTCTGCATCTATTGGATGGAATATTCATTCTTAAACATTTTAGGTCCCCTTGATCTGCAGTGTAGTTTAATTCTGAATTCTTCTTTGAGTTTGTGCCTGGATGATCTGTCCATTGGTGAAAGGGGGCTGTTGAAGTTCTCCACTGTACTGAAGTTCATCTTTCCCTGTTGATATAATGTGTTTGTTTTATGAAATTGGATACATCAGTTTTAAGTGTATCATCATACCTTATTGTTCAATTGATCTTTTGATCATTTCATAGTGACATGTCTGTTTTTAGTTTTTTTTCTTAAAGTCTATTTTTTTCTGCTGTAAATATAAAAGTTCCTGCTTGCTTTTGGCTTCTATTTACATGGAATTCATTTTCTGTTCTTTCAGTTTCGCTCTGTGTGTTTTTACTAGTGAAGTGAATTTTTTGTAGGCAGAATATCATATGACAAGTCTGTATTTTTAATTGGAATATTTAGTACACTTATATTCAAAGTTATTATTCACAATAGCTAAAATGATCCTGAGCAAAAGACTCAAGCTGGAAGCACCAAAATAACTAACTTGAAAGCATACTACAAGGTATAGTAATTAAAACGGCATGGCAATAGTATAAAAGCCAACACTAGATCAGTGGAACAGAACAGAGAGCCCAGAAATTAATTCACATACATACAACCAACTAATTCTTTACAGAAGTACCCAGGCCATACATTGGAGAAAGGATAATGTCTTTAGTGAGTGATGCTGGCAAAATTGAATATATATATATATATATGTATATATATATGTATGTATATATTAATGAATTAGATCCATACCTCTTGCCATATACAGAAACCAACTCAAGATGGATCAAAGGCCAAAATTTAAGATCCAAAGCAATGAAAATTCTAGAATAAAATATAGGGTAAATGCTTTAATACCTCTTAGATAAGATCCCCAAAGCACAGGCAACAAAAACAAAACTAGACAAATGGGATTACATTAAACTCAGAACTTTTTGCACAGAAAGGGAAACAATCAATAGAACAAAGAAACATCCAAGCCACTTATTTGACAAAGGGTTAATATCCAGTAACTTAAAACCTCAATAATTTTCTGTGTATATCTTCAGTACCCTTTGTTCTGCTTCTGGTGGGGTTTATGCCTCCCCATGCTTTCATGATTGTTTTCATCTGTATTTTGCATCTGTTTGTGGGACTCCTTTCATCACCTTTTGTGAGGCTCCTCTAGTGGGGATGAGTTCCTTCAGCTTCTGCTTGTCTTGGAAAGTCCTAAGACATCTTATAATTCAGAAAGATAACTTCACTGGGTAAGGTGTTCTGGATTGGCAGTTATTTTCTTTCAGAACTTGGAATATGTCATTCCATTCCCTCAAAGCCTTTAAGGTTTCTGTTGAAAATCTCTTAATCTAATGGCAGTTCCTTTAAAAGTGACCTGGTGTTTTCTCTCGCAAATTTTAGAATCAGTGTTGTACTGTATACAATATGGTTTGCCATTACGTGCCATGGTGAAGACGTTTTCTGGTCATACCTATTTTGGGTTTTATGGGCCTCACGTGTACGATGCCCGTATGAGTTTGTGGATGGGAATCCCCTCCATCAAATTTTGTTTAGTTGTGTCCTGCGGATCTTGGAGAATGCCGTTCATTTCATCTGTTTTCTTGTCTGACCTATTTGTAGTTCAGATATTCTTTCTTCTGCTTGATCTGGTATTTGGTGGAGGTTTCCAACTGCGTTTCTTTGACTTAGAAGAACTAGTGAGTCCTTCATTTCCCCAGATTTCTGTTCAATTCATTTCCCAAACCTCTATCTCTTAATATCATTCTTTGATTTCCTAAGGCTGTCCAATTGCCTATATTTTCTTATAATCAATTTTAAAAGATTCTCTTCAGATATTTCACCAATCTCCTCTTCTTTAGGGTTTTGTTACTAATAATTTGTTGTGTCCCATTTGGGGCCTCATTGCCCTGGTTTTTCATACTTCCTGTGTCCCTACGTTGATGTTTGCACACCTGGGAGATTAGCTGTTTATATCACTTTAAACAAGTGGATTTCATAGGAAGAGGCTTTTTTTTTCCTGAAGATGTGTTTCCAGGTGTTAGTTTGGCAAGCTATTTTGGCTTGCTTCCAGCTAAATGTGGTATAGTCTGCCTTTATCTTTTTCACAGTAACTGATGGCAGTAGCAGTGAGGGCGTGGGACACTCTTAAATCCAGCAGGTCTGCACTGCTTTTGATACTCAGTACCAGACTGTAAGGTGTTGGCACTCAATACACTGTTCCTGAGACTGAGGAAGTGCTAGACCAGAGTCCTGGAGGGGCACAGAGATCTGCACATTGGCAGGGGCAAGGTCATGGTCATGGTCATTCTCCAGTGTTCAGTCAGGTATATGATAACACCAGAGCAGTGTCCACCGGGGCAAACAAGACTCCATAGTGCCAGTCTGAAGTTTCTATGCAATGCCTTGGCACCCACCAACCTCTTCTTCCCCCAAGTGGACAATTACTCTGTCTGTGCTATTCTGCCCGGTGTTGGGAAGGCATGGAGCAAGCAATCCTGCAGCTACCAACACTGCAATGCTAAAGCACACCCAGAATCTACATCTCCCTAAGACCAGCGTAGCATGAGGTAGGATTGAGGCTCACTTTGCTATGGGCTTTCTGGTGCCGAGATTAGCTTGCCACTGCAAGCCACTACAAACACAAGTCAAAGTCACACTGACTGAGCTACAAACCCTACTGGGGGGCACAGCCACTTGGGGACTGGGCTGGTTGAGGGGCCTTTATCTTCAGGTGCTGATCTGACAACAGCACTCGTTAGTATCTACCCAATGATAGCCATACCAGATCCGAGACAAAGTCCTGTGATTGCTTTCATGTTTGTCTCCCAGCGACTGAAGTCTTTTTTTTTTTTTTTTTTTTTTTTTTTGGCTTTCTCCCTAATGTTAGAGGAAGGGTGATTAAAGCAGTCCCTCAATCCCTCAGATACCTAAATACCTAGACTGACACTAAGCTGGGTTGCACCTGAATTTCATTGCTCCAGGGTTCTGTGATGTTTAGGTGATGCATGCCACGTCCTCCAAGGCTGGGTAAGATTCAGGCTGAAGAACTTACCTATCCCACTAAGGTAGAGGTCTACATCTAATTCTAGGGCAGGTCTAGAGACTCTGCATCTACTGGTTTGGGACTAGGGGCTTCTACTCTTTCTGATGCTGGGTCTCACTTC
The DNA here is from genome assembly GCF_964237555.1 of Oryctolagus cuniculus. Taxonomy (NCBI): domain Eukaryota; kingdom Metazoa; phylum Chordata; class Mammalia; order Lagomorpha; family Leporidae; genus Oryctolagus; species Oryctolagus cuniculus. Next base: position 9,701,651 of record NC_091433.1, on the reverse strand, counting down.
TGGTATAAACCCTAGCTTCAAGTCAAATCCTTAAACTCATTTTCCTATCCTAGTCCTCTGTGGTTGAAATTCTATTCCTCACTGTCTGATGTTGGAGAAGACATTGTGTAGAGAGTCCCTCCGTCACCCAGGCAGACACTAAATTGGGGCAGACCCTAATTCACAGTCTCTGGGCTCTGCACAGTCTCAGAGTATACATGAGGCCTGTGCCATGCTGGCAGTGATACAGTCCAAAGGAATCACTCTACCGGGGCTCAGGGCTCTGCCTGATCTGTGAGCACTGTCCTGAAGACGGAGGCCTGGGGTGCTGGGTCCCACCATAGCCATCTCAGCTCTGAGCTTCAAGGTGAATCCCTAAGTTCACATTCTCATGTGACTCCCAGAAGCTGCAATTTTTACCCATTGTCTGATAGAGGTTAGAGTGGTGGTGCAGATAATCTCTTGGTCAGTGACTCAGTGTGCAAGTACTAGCTTGAGGGCAGAAGCTGTGGTACCCTAACCTGCTTGAATTTTCACCATAGCAGAGCTGGTACTGGATTCAAGTCTGAGGTCTGGACTTTATTCCCTGTCCCGTCTCTAAGTAGGAGGTGGCTTTTCCCATACTGTGATACCTTGAACTGGGTGTGGGGGACATAGAAACTCTTCTTTTGTCTTACTCAATGTATCTTTTGTTGTTATTGTAACAAAACTAGGCACTGTGGTCTCTCACCTGTGGGTTTTTTTTTTTTTCTCTTGTGACGGTGACTTTTAGTGCAATAGCTGTTTAAATTGGTGTCTCTGTGGAGAGGTTGCTGGAGCATCTTAGTGAGATGCTGTCTTGCTGTATCTCCCCATGAAGCAAATCTTATGGCAAACATTTAACAATTAGGACGTTGGTATCCCTGTCTTCTGTTGTAGCAGAAGGTAAGGATGTGTCTGTTATGTTTGCTGATTGTTAGACCAGTGCATAGTACATACTAGGCATATTGATGTGCGATTAGTAACACTCTTTTATGGATTCCTTGGGGGGACAACACAGAGATTATTGGATCAACAGGTCTTAGATTTTTCCTATCATTATAGCAGGATATGTTGGTGAGGAACTAAAGCCACTTGCAGAAGTTTATACCGAAAGCAGTTCTCTGAAAGGTCCTTCACATGCAGAATCTCAGGTGTTCCCAGGAAAGCCTTTTCTGTAAGCACAGAATTCTACAGCACTGTTTATCACATTTTGTTATACAGTCTGCTTAAGCATTAGAGACTGTCCTAGGTTCCATGGATTTCAAAATTCTTTTATGTTAGAATAAAATTGTATTTTAAATATATTTCCACAACCTTTTTGAAGTACTTTGTGTTTCTTCTTTTGTTTTTAGATTACTGTGAAACCATCTCATTATGAAAAGTTTCAGAAATACAAAAAAGTAAAAGGAATAGTACAAGAACCCACATGTATTCATAGATTTTACAGTTGAAGAACTTGTCACTTTAATTTTTTTATTTTTTTTTTTATTTTTTGACAGGCAGAGTGGACAGTGAGAGAGAGAGAGACAGAGAGAAAGGTCTTCCTTTGCCGTTGGTTCACCCTCCAATGGCCGCCGAGGCCGGCGCGCTGCAGCCGGCGCACCGCGCTGATCCGATGGCAGGAGCCAGGAGCCAGGTGCTTTTCCTGGTCTCCCATGGGGTGCAGGGCCCAAGCACCTGGGCCATCCTCCACTGCACTCCCTGGCCACAGCAGAGGGCTGGCCTGGAAGAGGGGCAACCGGGACAGAATCCGGCGCCCCGACCGGGACTAGAACCCGGTGTGCCGGCACCGCAAGGTGGAGGATTAGCCTAGTGAGCCGCGGCGCCGGCCTTGTCACTTTAATTTTATCTAAATGCGCTTTCCCATTTTTTTCTTTCTCTGTGAAGAATTTCAAAGCAAACCAGACATTATGTCATTCCACACTTCCTTCAGCACAGTGTCAGGATTTTTCTCTTCCTCCATTTTATGGGAAAGTTACTCTCAAATTTTGAGGAGGAGGCCGGCGCCGCGCCTCACTAGGCTAATCCTCCGCCTAGCGGCGCCGGCACACCGGGTTCTAGTCCCGGTCGGGGCGCCGGATTCTGTCCTGGTTGCCCCTCTTCCAGGCCAGCTCTCTGCTGTGGCCCAGGAGTGCAGTGGAGGATGGCCCAGGTGCTTGGGCCCTGTACCCCATGGGAGACCAGGAAAAGCACCTGGCTCCTGGCTCCTGCCATCAGATTAGCGCGGTGCGCCGGCCGCAGCGCGCAGGCCGCGGCTGCCATTGGAGGGTGAACCAACGGCAAAAAGGAAGACCTTTCTCTCTGTCTCTCTCTCTCACTGTCCACTCTGCCTGTCAAAAAAAAAAAAAAATTAAAAACAAAAATAAAAAAAGAAATTTTGAGGAGGAATGTGAAAGAGCTCACTTTCACTTATATTTTAAATGAATTCTATTATTTAATTAATAAATTGATATGAGAAGTTGTTCATATTTATCTACAGCCTTGGAAAAGTTCATAGAAATACTTATTAGGAAATAACTAGCCAAGGCTTTCAAAAAATTGTGCCAGAATAGACTTATCTTTTATTTCCACCTTTGACATACCCTTATAACTTATGTATATGGTATGCAAAAGACAGTATTCATTTTTTACCAGTGAGAAAACAGAGACTGCAAAATAAAGCTACAGCCTGACCTCAGAGCTTATACTATGCACAGTCTGCCATATTGCCACTTGGAATTAGTCTCTCCTTAGCATACATAACTTTCTTCTCTTCACTTGTAGAAGTACAGCATGTGCTATAAGAACACTGGACATGATCTTAGACAAGTGCTCAGTCATGGCTTCTGATATAAATTACCCATTTTTGGAGCAAACCTTCCCTTTTGCAATTTTTAGTAATTCCCTATGTGATAGCCAGGGCCAACGCCCCTTATTCTATAATGGAGATAGAATCAAATAAAGGGATATAGTCAATATATCATAAGTCATTCTTGGCAGATCTGGGTCCAGAGTTCAAGAATAAGAAAGTGTGGAATTTTTCTTCGGTTCCTTCTTGCCACATGGCCAGGAGACAAAGTATTTCTCAGGTCACTTTTTTTCTTAACTTTCATTTAATGAATATAAATTTCCAAAGTACAGCTTATGGATTACAATGGCTTCTCCCTCCCCGTAACTTCCTTCCCACCCAAAGCCCTCCCATTTCCCGCTCCCTCTCCCCTTCCATTCACATCAAGATTCATTATCAATTCTCTTTATATACAGAAGGTCAGTTTAGCATATATTAAGTAAAGATTTCAACAGTTTGCACCCACATAGAAACACAAAGTGAAAAATACTGTTTGAGTACTAGTTATAGCATTAAATCACAATGTACAGCACATTAAGGACAGAGATCCTACATGAGGAGTAAGTGCACAGTGACTCCTGTTGTTGACTTAACAAATTGACACTCTTGTTTATGGCATCAGTAATCACCCTAGGCTCTTGTCATGACTTGCCAAGGCTATGGAAGCCTTTTGAGTTCACCAACTCTGATCATATTTAGACAAGATCGTAGTCAGAGTGGAAGTTCTCCCTTCAGAGAAAGGTACCTCCTTCTTTGATGACCTGCTCTTTCCACTGGGATCTCACGCGCGGAGATCTTTCATTTAGGTCATTTTTTTTTCCCCAGAGTGTCTTGGCTTTCCATGCCTGAAATACTCTCATGGGCTTTTCAGCCGGATATGCATGCCTTAAGGGCTGATTCTGAGGCCAGAGTGCTATTTAGGACATCTGCCATTCTATGGGTCTGCTGTGTATCTCACTTCCCATGTTGGATCGTTCTCTCCCTTTTTTATTCTATCAGTTAGTATTTGCAGACACTAGTCTTGTTTATGTGATCCCTTTGGTTCTTAGTCCTATCATTATGATCAATTGTGAACAGAAATTGATCACTTGGACTAGTGAGATGGCATTGGTACACGCCACCTTGATGGGATTGAATTGGAATCCCCTGTATGTTTCTAACTCTACTGTTTGGGGCAAGTCAGCTTGAGCATGTCCCAAACTGTACATCTCTTCCCTCTCTTATTCCCACTCTTATATTTAACAGTTTCAACACTTAAGTTTCAACACTTATTTAAGTTTCAACATTTAAGAATAATTGTGTATTAATTACAGAATTCAACCAATAGTATTAAGTAGAACAAACAAAAATTACTAAGAAGAATAATGTATTAAGTTGTTCATCAACAGTCAGGGCAAGGGCTGATCAAGACACCATTTCTCATAGTGTTCATTTCACTTTAACAGGTTTCCTGGTTGGTGCTCAGTTTGTTGTCACCAATCAGGGAGAACATATGATATTTGTCCCTTTGGGACTGGCTTATTTCACTCAGCATAATGTGTTCCAGATTCCTCCATTTTGTTGCAAATGACCAGATTTCATTGTTTTTTACTGCTGTTTAGTATTCTATAGAGTACATATCCCATAATTTCTTTATCTAGTCTACTGTTGATGGGCATTTAGGTTGATTAGCTATTGTGAATTGAGCTGCAATAAACATTAAGGTGCAGACCGTTTTTTTGTTTGCCAATTTAATTTCCTTTGGGTGAATTCCAAGGAGTGGGATTGCTGGGTTGAATGGTAGGGTTATATTCAGGTTTCTGAGGGATCTCCAGACTGACTTCCATAGTGGCTTTACCAGTTTGCATTCCCACCAACAGTGGGTTACTGTCCCTTTTTCCCCACATCCTCACCAGCATCTATTGTTGGTAGATTTCTGAATGTAAGGCATTCTCACCGGGGTGAGGTGGAACCTCATTGTGGTTTTGATTTGCATTTCCCTGATTGCTAATGATCTTGAATGTTTTTTCATGTGCCTGTTGGCCATTTGGATTTCCTCTTTTGAAAAATGTCTATTGAGGTCCTTGGCCCATCTCTTAAGTGGGTTGTTTGTTTTGTTGTTGTGGAGTTTCTTGATCCTTTGTAGATTCTGGTTAATAATCCTTTTTTTGTAGCATAGTTTGCGAATATTTTTTCCCATTCTGTCGGTTGTCTCTTCACTCTCCTGACTGTTTCTTTTGCAGTACAGAAACTTCTCAATTGGATGCAATCCCAATAGTTCATTTTGGCTTTGACTGCCTGTGCTTCCAGGATCTTTTCCAGGAAGTCTTTGCTGGTGCCAATATCTTGAAGGGTTTCTCCAATATTCTCTAATAATTTGAAGGTGTCGGGTCATAGATTTAGGCCTTTAATCCACGTTGAGTGGATTTTTGTGTAAGGTGAAAGGTAGGGGTCTTGCTTCATGCTTCTGCACGTGGAAATCCAATTTTCCCAGCACCATTTATTGAATAGACTGTCCTTGCTCCAGGAATTGGTTTTAGATCCTTGGTCAAATATAAGTTGGCTGTAGATGTTTGGGTTGATTTCTGGTGTTTCAATTCTGTTCCATTGGTCTATCCATCTGTTTCTGTACCAGTACCATGCTGTTTTGATTACAACTGCCCTGTAGTATGTCCTGAAATCTGGTATTGTGATGCCTCCAGCTTTGTTTTTGTTGTACAAAACTGCTTTAGCTATTTGAGGTCTCTTGTGCCTCCATATGAATTTCAGCATCATTTTTTCTAGATCTGAGAAGAATGTCTTTGGTATCTTGATTGGTATCTCATTGAATCTATAAATTGCTTTTGGGAGAATGGACATTTTGATGATGTTGATTCTTCTAATCCATGAGCATGGAAGATTTTTCCATTTTTTGGTATCCTCTTCTATTTCTTTCTTTAAGATTTTGTAATTCTTGTCTCAGGTCACTTTAAGAACAACCACTAAGCTGCTTTCAGAGGCCCAATTCTTCAGTCTTTCATGACTCCCTTGGTATCCAGGTTGTTTATTTTGTTCTTGTGCAGCCCATGCTTGGCTTTTTGTATTTAGCAGCTACAGATAATTGCTTATAAGAAATTTCAGGTTATTTATACAGGTAAGGTATATATACCTATTCCATGGGTAGATTTTGGCTGTGCATTTATGCCTAGCTGGATACCTTCTGGTGACACTAAGGAAACTTCAATCCTGACATGAAACCTGCTAGCTCAAAATTCATGAGTCAGAAGATTGATGCCTACACTTAATGCACAAAGGGAGACTACAGGACTCATTATGCACTTCATTGTGTATACCCAAAGACGTATGTTGAAATTCAAACCCCAGCATGGTAGTATTTGGTTATAGAGCATCAAGGGAAGTAATTAAGGTTAAACCATAAAAAGATGGGGCACCAGTAAATCTAAGAATTTCTGTCCTTATAATAATATAGGGGGACACCAGATACTTCTCTCCCTATAAGTGAAAACAGGAAGCATTAATGTGAGACAAGAACATGACCATGTGGAAGTCATAGAGTTCTCATTAGTGATCAGCTTTCTGTCACCTTGATCATGTACTTCTAGCCTCCAGAACTGTGAGACAGTAAATGCCTTTTGTTTAAGTTACCCAGTCTATGGTATTTTGCTAGTAGATGAATTCAGGACCCAGTCAATAGGCTGCTTGTTTTCTCTAGATAAATATTAGTTTAGTGCCATGATATGCTGGAGCAAGATTGCATGTGTTCATGAGATGTGATTGTGCACATCTCTTTCCAACTCCATCTTCAGTGATCTCACATTAGTAGCATGATAACAGTATTCATATCCCAGAAATGAGCAATTGCTACACAACACACTGTAACCTGGAAACTGGTTATTTAAACGTTACCAGATGCTCTCCATTCATTTTTCCCTCCCTGATCTCTAAAATTGGCTAAAACTCCCTACTGTGTGCTATCATCGCTTCATGTTTCGTTCCTTTGTAGCATATTCTTTATTATTCTTTGATACACATTTCAAGTGGGAAAATTACATTGGACAATATATGTGCAGTACTGATTACAGACCCTGGAATAAAATGCCCAATCTATTTCAACTAATTTTATATAGTTATTATTTTCTAAAACTCTTTGTAATGTGTATTGTTCACCTTAATGAACAGAATATTGGAAAAGAAATAGAGAATGCTTGGATTGTTTTTCTGCAATATTGGGTGAGTAGACCCAGGAATATAAATTTGTGCTTTTTATTTAGTAATGAAGAGTTTGTTTCCATTTTTCTGTCCTCATAGACCTGAGTCTCTTCCTCCTCCTGTTCACTATCCTCCTCCTCTTGCACTTTTCTTCCTCTGCCCCCTTCTTTCCTTCTCTTTCTTCTTCTTCTTCTTCTTCTCCTCCTTCTTCCTCCTCCTCAGCCTTCTTATTCTTCATCTTCTTTTTCTTTCTTTTTTATTCTTTTTAACTTTTATGTAATAAATATAAATTTCCAAAGTATAGCTTTTGATTTATAGCTGCTTTTTCCCCCATAACCTCCCTCCCACCCGCAACCATCCCATGTTCCTCTCCCTCTCCCATCCTGTTCACATCAAGATTCAGTTTCAATTATCTTTATATACAGAAGATCAATTTAGTATATACTAAGTAAAGATTTCAACAGTTTTCACCCACACAGAAACACAAAGTATAAAGTACTGTTTGAGTGGTAGTTATACCGTTAATTCACATAGTATAACACATCAAGGACAGAGATCTTACATGGGGAGTGAGTGCACAGTGACTCCTGTTGTTGATTTAACAATTGACTCTCTTGTTTGTGGCGTCAGTAATCACCCTAGGCTCTTGTCACGAGTTGCCAAGGCTATGGTAGCCTCTTGAGTTTACCAACTTTGATCTTATTTAGACAAGGTCATAGTTAAAGTTGAAGTTCTCTCCTCCCTTCAGAGAAAGGTACCTCCTTCTTTGATGGCCCATTTACATTATAGTCAAAGGCTTAATGCTTCTCTACATAAAGAGTTCAACAAATAAAAATTAAAAAGATCATAGTTCCCCAGGAATACAGGTAAGAGCTGTAAGTAATAATCACAGTGGAGGAAAGAATTTCTGAATTAGAGGAGAAGAGTTTTAAAATAACCCAGTCAAATGAATTTACTCTATACAATTATTATTTTAAAATTATTTTAGTGATCCATGAAAAATATATTTATTGGGGGATACCATGTGATATTTGATACATGTATTCAATAGGAAATATTTAAACCAGGGTGAAAATATCAATTCACTCAAACACTTTTTGTAATGAAAAACATTTGCCATTCTTTCTTACAGCTTTTTGGAAATAAACATCATATTATCATCATCTGTACTTATCCTACTGTACAATAGAACATCAGAACTTATTTTTCCTGTCATTCAGCACCCTTTAGCCAATATTTCTACATCTCCTCCATTCTACTATTTTCCCCAGGCCCTGGTTACTAATATAATACTCTCATCTTTTGTGAGATCAACTTTTTTAGATTCCATGTTGGTGTGAAGTCTTGTGTTATTTGTCCTTCTATGTCTGACATTTCCACTTAACACCATGTCTTCCAGTTCCATCTATGTTTTTGCACATGGCAGGATTTCACCATTTTTATGGCTCTATAGTATTTCACCATGCCTACAGAAGACATCTTCCTTATCTATTCATTGACTAATAGACACTTGATTGCATCTCTTGGCTATTGTGAAAAGTACTTCAATAAAAATGGGAGTACAGTTGTCTTCGGCATGTGCTGATTTCATTTCCTTTGGACATACACCCAGTAGGGAGGTCCACGTCAGTATTTGATGTTTTCTTTCCCCTCCACAGGATCACGACTTCCATGCAAGTAGAACTAAAGTTGTCTTCTTTACTCAGTACCTAGCATAGTTCTTGGACCATAGTGGATGAATAAATACATGGTGATAAGCAAAGCAAAGAAATCACCATTGTTGCTTCATGAACAACTCTCTGATCCACTGCACGTTTATGCCCAGAGTGCATATTACCTGTAGAGGGAATGTATGCGTGGGTCCTGTTTAGATTAGACGTGATTCTGTCAGATCTGTGGTCATAAACATTTTTAGATGCCTCTTGTCATTCAGTGAATTATTAATATCAAGAGGAAGTTTCCTTAGAGATCGAGTAACCTTTAAAAAATATTTCGTGAGTAGGAACAACAAGTGTATCCTGGGAATTCATGTCTAGAAAATAGATTTAATTAGATACTTAACCTTTCACTATTATCTTCTGTCCTCTCTGTAATAATCTGGCTTTTATTTGGTTACTGTGGTTGCTCCCAAGACACTGTTGTCTTAAGAAAATCTATTTTTTTCCAATTGTCTGTTCTGTGAAAGTTACTAAACCATAGCCTAGAAGTATTTTTAGCCTTTATTTTCTCAGTTGATTCATTAGGCAGGAATGTAGCTCAAGTGTAGCTTCATTAAGTCTTTTCAGTGATGGGAGTGCATTCACATAAAACTCGGGCTCTCAATGCTGACTTTCTCCCATGACAGTATCCTGAGCATCCTGCTAGCAAGCTGTATCAGGCAGCTTTTATAAGAACACCAGGGTGCTTACCAGCCAGGTCTGCACTGTAGAGGCAGCATGTGTGGATTTAAAGGTCAGTCTAGGAAGAAATTGTTTTGTTTTTCAGTACTTTGTTTTGCAAGCAGGTGATTTGAAGTGTCTCAGATCTTACAGCACCAGGAATCTAGTGTGCCAATTTTAATAATGCTGGCAGCCACCCATGACATTGTATTCTTAGACTAAATGCATTTCTAACATGAGAGGCCTCCTGGGATTCGGAAAGGGCATTTGGTTAGAAGTCAAGAAACCTGGTCCTCTATTTTTCCTTGCTATTAATAATAGTGATAATAAAAATAGTTCACTCTCCTTGAGTTCTTACTTTGTGTCAGGCACTATGTTAAATGATTTATAAATATGAGGAGTTTTGAGGTTTTAAATGCTAACTTACAAGATAACTCAGATATGCAGACAGGATGTAATTTTTTTATGTGATATGTTTGCACTAATCTTCCTGTTAAGT